>NW_007249309.1:274297-329517 GCF_000164805.1 Carlito syrichta | reverse complement strand
CACACACACACACACACACACACACACACACACACACACACACACACACACAATTAACTGGGCACGGTGGCACCTGTCTGTGTCCCAGCTACTCCCCAGACCAAGGTGGAAGGATCACCTGGGATCTGCTGCCTACAGATCTTCTTTGGGATCTGCCTGCCCCAGGAGGCTGAGTCTGCAGTGAGGTGTAACGGTGCCACTGCATTCCAGCCTGGGTGACAGAGTAAGACCTTGACTGAAAAAAAAAAAAAAAAAAAAAAAAGGCAATGTATCAGAGTCTGACCCTAAAATGACTCAGGTGTTGCAATTTGCAGAGAAAGATTTTAGAATAGCTATTATAATTAGGTCCAGTAATGTAGACAAATATATGGTCATAATGAGGAAACAAATAGGAGATCTAAGCACAGAAATGGAGACTATAAATATATCCATGTGGGAATTTTAGAACTAAAAAATATCAAATTAAACATTAACTGGATGGACTTAACAGCCATTTGGACAGAATAAAGGGTCGGTGAACTTAATGTTAGTTTAATAGGAATGATCCAATCTGAAGAGCAAAATGATTGGATACAACAGAAAAGAAAGAAGAAAGAAAGAGGCTCAGAAACACATGGAATGATGAGGTGGGCAGGTAAGATAAAACAAATGTGATTTTTTTGGCCATATCCCCATTTTCTACATTCCAAATGCATATACTTTGCCTATACTAAACAAGCAGCTGTTTCTCACTTAGGTATCTGCTCTTGAATTCTCACTTCACTCTGCTCAGAAATCATCATCTTTCCCAAGATCTTCTCTCCCAGTAATTGGTGCTACCACCTCTGCACTGAACCTCTAGGAAAGCCCTAATCCCTCCATACTTGGGTATGAGAAAAATAGTCAACAATCACTTACTAATTATCTTCTATGGGCCAGTTTCTGGGCTAGATTCTTTATTTTCATATTATCTCGTTGAGATTGAAATTAGTATCTTCATCTTATATGTGAAGAAACTGCAAAAACTACAGAAAGAACAGGATAATCGAACACTTTCTTTTCCTTTGAAGTGGCAAAGATGAGTGGCAAATTGTTTTGCATTTTAAAGTTAAAACAATGTATCAAAATAAAAAAGTAAAAATTAAAACAGCCAAAGAAACCTTAATTTTACCAATCTAACACAATTATTTTTTGCATCCTCTTATCCTTATGCACACATATTTTTGAGATGTGATTGGAGTGTATGTTAATTTTGAACAGCTTTTAAAATTTAGCCTCATAACCATCTTCTGTGTTCCCATAATCTTCATAATGACTATTTTAGAGGTGAGTAGTAAATGATTTCCCTAGTGAACATTTGGGTTGTTTCCAGTGTTTGGTTGCCCAAATCAAATTGGTATGCTTTGTGCTAATTATATTTTGTTACTGTTAAATTATTTCCTTGGAATAAACTCTCAAGAGTCATATTATTGAATAAAAGACTATAAACATTTTTATAGCCCTTGCTACATGGCACCACATTACTGGGCAAAAGGGCTGCATGAATCTAAGTGACAAACACAAGTAAGTGTAGAGGAATAGAGTTAGACATTTTTAAAAGAAACCATGCTGCTTTCAACTTCTGCCAATGTGATGAGCTAGAAACCCCGAAAGACCCTCCAACCTAAAACAATCAAAATATTGAAAAGAATATAAAAATCATCTTCTTAAATACATTACTGAACAGACAGAAAGTGAGGAATCTAAGATCCCCAAAATGAATGAAAACCAACACTTCTGATAAGTGACAAAGCTGCCTTCACCCTGGGTGGTCTGTTGAATACAGAATACTACATGAAAAATGTTGTATCCTTCCCTTTGCATCATACTAGGAGACTCATGACTTAATGTGATCCATTACTGGTGATGTTAAGTTCGGTCACTAGATTAGGGTAGTACTTGCCAGATTTCTCCATTGTAAATGCACCCTTCTCCATTTGTAATGAATGAGTGATCTTTAGGGTGACACCTTGATACTGTGTGAATACTCTGTTTTCCAACCATTTTTATTCAGTGGTGATACATCTATTATTAATACTTGCCTGAGTGGATTATTATAAGGGTGTTTTCAAAATGATTTTATCCAATTCTGTCATTTCTTCTATATTTACTATTTGCTTTTTTTTTTTTTTCTTTTGTAAACAAGAGCTTCTCTTTTCTTTTGCTTCTGTGGGCTTATGGATTCTTTTTTGTTCTAAGTGTTATAATCCATTATTCTCTATATTATTTTTGATGCTCAAATTGTCCCAAATATAGCAGAGGCTCATTTCTATAATCACAGCACTTTGGGAGGCGGAGGCGAGAGGATTGCCTGAGCCTAGGGGTTTGAGACCAGCCTGAGCACCTTGGCCAAGACATCGTCTCTACAATACATTTAAAAAATTATCTGGGTGTGGTGGTGTGTGCCTGTAGTTCCAGCTACTTTGAAGGCTGAGGAAAATATATCACCTGAGCCCAGCAGGTCAGGCTGCCGTAGCCATGAGCATGCCACTGCACTCCAGCCTGGGAGCAGAGTAAGACTCTGACTCAAAAAAAAAAATTGTCCGATTTATATGGCCAATGAGGATTACCTCAAGCTGCCTTTTGATATGTTTCTATAAGTTTTGAGCACTTTCTTACTTCTGGACCAGCAAGAAATTCCAGGCTCATCTTGTACTTACCTGAACCAAACCTAGAAGCAGTCACTTCTCCAAGAAGATCTTGATGTTTTTAGTGAAGAATGATATTTGAAAAGCAAATTCTAGGCCATAGATGTGCTCATTTCTATTGGGAAATTATTGAATCTAGGCCCTTTTAAGGGCATAGCTAGAAACCATGTATTTTTAAAATGAGTTTATGTGGTTACTCTCATTTACCAAGTCAAAACTTATATTTCTCTACATCCACAGTGATAATCTAAGTTCTTAATAAGATGAACATATTTATCCATTTACTCATCCTATAATACACAAAAAATAGTTTCAGGATTAGTATATTAATATAACTACCAATAAAATCTTACAGGCTAAAGTTCCTTTTGCAATTTTTCTTGTCCTTAGAATAGATCCACTGACTGTATAGTGTTAGAGTACTATGCTCCATGGGTATTTAGATTATGTTTTTTTCTTCTCAGTTTATGTTATCACTTTGATATAGTGTTAGCTTCAATTATCTGTTTGCATTCAATTTTAAGATTTTTCTTCTTTTTTGCTATTTTTATTAATTTATTTCTATTTTTGATTATGTAAGCATAAACACTATTCAGAAGCCAAAATTGCATATAGACATATACTCAAAGAAGCTTCATTCTCTTCCATTCTATTTCTACTAACACCAGGAGGTAAACATTTTCACTAGTTTCTTATTTATCCTTCTTGTGCTTATTTTTACAAAAAAAGCAGATGCACATATATTTACTTTATTTGCTCTCTTCCACTAAAGATAGCATACAATGTGTGCTCATTGATTTTTTAAAAATTAACAACATAACTGACTATAAAACGAACCCAAAGCAATTCTAAGCAAAAAGAAGGAAGTGGGAGATATTGCATTATCTGACTTCAAATTATACTACAAGGCTATAGTAACTAAAACAGCATGGTACTGGTATAAAATACACACATAGATCAGTGAAACAGATTAGAGAGCACAGATATAAAGCCACTTGCTTAAAACAAACTGATCTTTGACAAAGTTCACAAAAATATGCACTGAGAAAAGAACACCCTATTCAATAAACAGTGCTGGAAAAATGGGATAGTCATATGCATAAGAATGAAACTAGACCCATATCTCTTAACATACACAAAATTAACTCAAATGGATTAAAGACTTAAAGTTAAGACCTGAAACTATAAAAATCCTAGAAGAAAATATAGGAAAAACTTTTCTGGATATTGGCCTAGGCAAAAAATTTATGACTAACCTCAAAAACAAATGTAGAAACAACAAAAATAGATAAACAGGACTTAATTAAACAAAAAACTTTTGCACATCAAAATAAGTAAACACTGAGTAAAAGGCAACATACAGAATGGGAGAAAAATATTTGCAAACAGAATCAGACAAATGACTAATATCCAGAATCTATAAGAAACTCAAGTAACTCAACATAACTCAACAAGAGAACTCAAAGAACTCAACAAGAGAATAACCCATGAGTTGGATTGTAGGTCACACTCCCAGTGGAGCCTACATAATGTTAGGTCAGGCCTGGTAGTGTGAATGTGACCCAGTGCCATGTGAAAGAACAAAGAATTGCACAGAAGTTAGGTGGGAATATATAGTTAGAAAGTAAATAGAGAGAGAGAGAGAGGAGGTTCACCTCTCCAAAGTAGGGCAGGGGCCAAAGCTTAGGAAGCACGGTGGTGACAATAGCTCAAAAAGCACATGGCCACACCAGAATTTAGTAAAGCAATGGTGACTAACTGTTTGAAGTTGAATGCCTTTTAACCCTTCCTTTTGATGAGGGTAGGTCATTAAGGTAGTTGGGTGGTGGTCTGCTCCACATCATCATGAAGGGGCAGGTAATGATATCAGATGATGGACAGCAGGCAGATGGGTGGGTTAGTCACGTTATGGCCGCCATGGTGATGGGGTCTGTATGTTTATGAAGGTCATGAAGGGCTGATTAGGTTAACCTGGGTCTTGTGGGTGGAGGTCAATACTTGAAATAGAAAAGTGAATTAGTACAAAACAAGCTGGCTAGGAGGGTAAAGTGAACTGCTAGAAAACCACGAGATTTAGGCAATGTTAGAATGGCTGCTCACTGGGTATATTAAATCCATGTTATGTCCTTTCATGGATGTAAAGCAGAAATTAAACAAAATATATTTCTAGTACAGTAAAAAAAAGAAAACAACAAATAACTTTATCAAAAATGAGCAAAGTATATGAATAGACATTTTTCAAAAGAAAACATACAAACAGTTAACAAACATATGAAAAAGTGCTCAACATCACTAATCATCAGACAAATGCAAATTAAAATGCCATTGAGAAACCATCTTACACCAGCAGAATGGTTATTATAAAAAAATCAATAAACAACAGATGTTGGTGAGGATGTGGCGAAAAAGATGCTTTTATGCTGTTGGTGGGAATGTAAATTAGTATAACTGCTATGAAAAATAGTATGAGGATTTCTCAAAGAGCTAAAAAATAAAACTACTATTCAGTTCAGCAATTCAAAGGAAAAGAAATCATTTTATCAAAAAGATACCAGGTCTTGTATATTTACTGCAGCACTATTCACAATAGCAAGGTCATGGATTCAAACTAAGTGTCCATCAACAGATGGTTAGATAAACAAAAAATATACATATCAACCAGAATTCATTTATAAAATTGTGTATTTATTCTTGCATGTTTAAACTTCCATCAACTTCAAAGTACTCTCCATTTGATGCAATACACTTTTTCCACTGCTCAAAACAGTTTTTACACTGAGACACTTTTTCCACTGCTCAAAACAGTTTTTGAACTCATCAATTTTGATGCCTTTTAGTGCTTCTGCCATTTGTTTGTTTGTTTGTTTCACCTCTTCCATATCGGCAAAATGCTTCCCTTTGAGAACTTTTTTTAATCAAGGGAAACAAAAACAAAGTTGCTCATGGTGAGATCCCATGAATCAGGAGGGCGGGGCACAAGGGTCATGCTGGTTTTTTGGTCAAAAACTGCTGAACCTGCATGGTGTGGGCAGGTGCACTTGTACAGCACCCATCATGAAATGGGTAAATGTGTTGAAAAATTCTCCAAAGAAAAATTTACTGAAGCCAAATGCAGCCTCTCACAACAATGCTAGTTGGTACACTGATGCCAATGGGTTGCTAGAACACTTGCATAGCAGGGAGCCTGTACCACAAGGGGCCCACCCTCCAAAAGATAATTACATGTTTTCTTTGTGTTTCCCCTCTCAACCTCTAAAAATAAAAAAGGGAAAAAAAAGAAAGAAAATGTTAATATATAATATGTGTATAAATTACATATACATGGAATACTACTCAATAATAAAAAAGAATGAAATCATGTCTTTTGCAGTAACATGGATGAATCTTGAGGCCATTATCTTAAGTGAAATAACTTAGAGTCAGACAATAAAATACCACGTTTTCACTTATAAATAAGAGCTAAATAATGTGTACACATGGGCATAAAGAGTGTAATAATAGACATTGGAAACTCGGAAAGATGGGAATCTGGAAAGTAGGTAAGGTGTGAGAAATTACCAATTGGGCACGATGTGCACTATGCAGGTGATGGTGACACTAAAAGCCCAGACATTACCACTACAAAAAAAAAAATCCATACAGCAAATTTGCTCTTGTATCCCTTAAATTTATAAAAGTAAAAATATATTAAAAATAATGAAATAGTACTTCATTGTATCAATATAATCATAGTTTATTTAATGTCTCCTATTTGTTCATTTAAGTTGTTTCTAATATTTTGCTATTAAAAAACACCATAATGAGTTACTTTGTACATATATTTTTTATATTGTTGGAGTGTACCTTCACCATTTCCTAGAAGTGGGATTACTAACTCAAAGAATAAATGCATGTGCACTTTCTAGAAAGTGCCAAATTCCTCCTTATAAGGGTGGTACCATTTTACATTTATACCAGCAATGTATAAAACTGTTTCCTCAAAATTCCACTACTATGTATCTACCCAAAAGAAAAAAAAAATCCTTGTATAAAAAAATATACCTGTACTGGTATGACCATTGCAGCATTATGCACAGGAGCAAAATCATGGAACCAACCTAAGTGCCCATCAACAATTGACTGGATTTTTTTAAATGTGGTACATATACACTATGGAATACAACACAATCATACAAAGAATGAAATCATGTCCTTTGCTGCAACATAGATGGAGCTGGAGAAACTCATCCTAAGTGAACTAACTCAGAATCTTAAAACCAAATACTGCATGTTCTTCCTGATATGTGGGAATTAAATGGTCATAAAGATGGAAATAGTAGACAGAACACCAAAGGGGAAAAGGTGGGTGGGGGGGGTTGGCCGGTATTCAGAAGTTACTTGTTAGCTGTAGTGTTCACTTTCTGGGGAATGAGCAACCTGAAGCCTAATCCCCACCAGTATGCAACCTGGTTTGTCAGTGTAAGAAAGCGTAATTCTTGTACTTCCCCCATCTAAAATAAATTTTTAAAAGACAACGCCTTCATGTGTGTGTGTGTGTGTGTGTGTGTGTGTGTGTGTGTGTGTTGCTTTTTTATTATTATAAAGATGTGGGGTACAATTCCGGGTTAGGTATACAAACGTTGATTATGCAGGTACCCTTGCTGATGAGGTGTTCCCCTCCCTCCCCTGGCGGTTTCCCTCAACTGCCAATCCCACCCCCCCTCCCCTGGCAGTTTCCCACTATTTCCAATCCCTTTCTTATAGTATTATAATTATAATTGTTCAAGGTTCGCTTATGAGTGAGAACATATGGTACTCTGTTCTTTGTTTCTGTGATAGATCACTGAGTATGATGGACTCTAAATCCATCCAAGTTCCTGCAGAGTCCATATGTTTGTCCTTCTTTATGGCTGCATAATATTCCATTGTGTATATGTACCACATTTTTTTAATCCAGTCCAGCTTCTATGGGCAGCATGGTTGGTTCCATGTTTTTGCTATTGTGAATAGAGCTGCGACAAATATACGTGTGCAGGTATCTTTTTTGTAGAATTATTTGAGTTCCCTTGAGTATACCCAATAGGGGAATTGCTGGGTCACATGGAAGGTCAATTTCTAGTTCTTTCAGAAATCGTCACACTGTCTTCCAAAGAGGTTGCACTAGTTTGCATTCTCCCCAGCAGTGTAGAAGCGTCCCTTTTTTTCTGCATCCTTGCCAGCATCTATTGTTGTTTGTTTTATTAATGGTGACCATTCTTACTGGACACCGCCCTCTTTTAAATGGTTTGTTCTCATATTGTCTCTATTCTTCTTCTACAGACCCCTCCTCAACAAGTAAAAAAAAATTTTTTTTGTTCCTTTTCAGGACTTTCTTTGGTTCTGTTAAATTTCCAGAAATAGTAGAGACAAGAACTAATCATATTTACCTTGGAATCTTTACATTTACAGCTTTTTTTTTTAGTTGGAGTCTCACTCTGTCGCCCAGGTTGGAGTATGGTGGCACGCTCACAGCCTCAACAGCCTCTACCTACTGGGTTTGGATGATCCTTCTTCCTCAGCCTTCCAAATAGCTGGAAACTTTATGACAGGCATATGCCACCATGTCTGACTTATTTTTTGATATATTGTAGACATGAGGTCTCACCATGTTGCTCAGGTTGGTCTTGAACCCCTGAACTGAGGTAATTCTCTCGCTTCCACCTCCCAAAGTGCTGGGATTACAGACATGAGCCACTGTACCCAGCTCTACATTTACATTTTGAGAGAAGTTGCTTGTTTGCATTTAGACATTAAGACAGGAAGGTTTTGCTTCATATTTTTAAAACATGTAAACACATAATAGCAGTTCTAAAAATGATTAGCTATGAAAAACTCACACAATATCATGCTGAACTTGGCAAAAACAGAGCCAAATTTTTTGTAGGGACCTATCACTATGCAAATCACTCAAAACAAGTTTTTCTTACCTTGAACTTTTGCATGGCTATGTACAAAAGGGAAAATGAGTGTGCAAGTCAGCACCAAAGGTTATAAGACAGATGGAAGCAATGGTAAGAAAACATCTTACATTTCTGCTTATGTAGGTAGGAGGCTGAGAAAATCTTCTTGTCCAAAGTGAGTTTTTGTTTTGTTTTGTTTTGTTTTTTGCTTTTGTATTTTTACCAACAGGACTATTTTCTTTGGAAGAGAACCAGTGCTTATAGAAACACTTGTATATATAGTGGGCTCTTGGCTTATAAAGTCTTAATACTTGCTGTTTTGATTATTGAATGGACATGGCATTTGGTGATTTGCAAATCTGCTGAAACTGGAATTTGAAATATGCAGCACAAAGAAAGGCAAATGTATGTTGGCTAGAATGCCCCATAGCTAGTAGGTGAGCTGTTTTCTCTAAGGCTCTCTTAGTCTTAATTATATAAACAGGAATACTTTTTTCATTTTTTTTTAGTCAGGGTCTCACTCTGTCACCCAGGAATACATTGGCATGATCATGGGTCATGGTAGCCTCAACCTCCTGGGCTCAGGTGATCCTTCTGCCTCAGTCTCCCAAGTAGCTGTTACTCCAGGCACATGCCACCACACCTGGCTAATTTTATTTATTTATTTATTTATTTTAGAGATAAGGTCTCACTATATTGCCTAGGCTGGTCTCAAACTCCTCGGCTCAAGCAACCCTCTCACCTTGGCTTCCCAAAGTGCAGGGATTACAGGTGTGAACTACCACATCCAGCCTATTGATTTGCTTCACACATTGTAATTTTTACAAATTGAAGGATGTGTGGCAACTCTGTATCAAGCAAGCCTACAAATGCCATTTTTCCAACAGCAAGTACTCACTTCATGTCTCCGTGTTATATTTTGGCAATTCTCGTAATATTTCAAACTATCTCATTATCATTGTGTCTGTAATGATGATATATGACCAGTGATCTTTGATTTTATTTTTGTAATCATTTTGGGGCATCATGAACTGTGCATTGGTGAACTTAATTGACACATGTGTGTTTTCAAAATATTATTGCTCATTGACAATGCTCCTGGCCACCCAAAAGCCCAAGTGGAGTTGTACAAGGAGAATAATGTTGTTTTCATGCCTGCTAACACAATGTCCATACTGTAGTTTATGGATCAAGGAGTAATTTCACATTTTGTTATTTAAGAAATTAATTTTATAAGACTACAGCTGCCACAGACAGTGATTCCTCTAATGGATATGAACAAGTTCAATTGAAAACCTTCTGGAATGGGTTTACTATTGTAGATGTCATTAAGAACATTTGTGAATTATGGGAGCAGGTCAAAATATCAACATTAACAGGAGTTTGGAAGAAGCTGATTCCAACCCTCATGGATGACTTTGAGAGGTTCAAGACTTCAATGAAGGAAGTAACTACAGATGTGGTAGAAATAGCAAGATAACTAGAATTAGAAGTGGATCCTCAAGATATGACTGAATTTCTGCAATCTCATGATAAAACTATAATGAATGAAAAAGTTGCTTCATGAATGAGCCAAAAAAGTGATTTCTTGAGATGGAATCTATTCATGCTGATGATGCTATGAACATTGTTGACATAACAACAAAGAATTTCATAAACTTCGTTGATAAAAAGCCGCAGGATTTAAGAGGATTGAATCCAGTTTGGAAAGATGATATCAAATGGCATAGCATGCCACAGAGTAATCTTTTGTGAAAGGAAGAGTTGATTAATGAGGCAAACCTTATTGCTGTATTACTTTAAGAAAATGCCACTGGCTGGGTGTGGTGGCTCATGCTTGTAATCCCAGCACTTTTGGAGGTTGAGGAGAAGGATCGCTTGGACCCAGAAATTCAAAACCATCCTGAGCAGCATAGTGAGACTTTGTCTCTACAAAAAAAAATCAGAAAAATTAGCTGTGCATGGGGGCATGTGCCTGTAGTCCCGGCTACTTGGAAGACTGAGGCAGAAGAATCACCTAAGTCCAGGTGGTTGAGGCTGTAGTAAGCCATGATCACCCCACTGCACTCTTGCCTGCGCAACAGAGTGAAACACCAACTAAAGAGAGGAAGGAAGGAACGAAGGAAGGAACGAAGGAAGGAAGGAAGGAAGGAAGGAAGGAAGGAAGGAAGGAAGGAAGGAAGGAAAGAAGGAAGGAAGAAAAAGAAAGGACGGTTTGTGATCAGTCAACAGCCATTAACATCAAGACAAAACCCTCCACCAGTGGAAAGATTTACTTGTTGAAGGCTCAGATGGGAAGGTCAGTGCTGTGTATTTGCATTTAGATTTTTCTCAACATTTTCTACCAAAATGATCACATTATGAATAACCTCATGCATATATATTTTTCATATTGTTGGAGGCATATCAGAGAATGGTGCTATGGGGAAAAAAGTGTCCATAACTAAGTATGTTGGGAAACTATTGAGTTAGCAGATATGAAGCACATTTCTGTTCTGCAGGACTTCTCAGAGTGTTTAGACTCTTGAGGAATGGAGCTATATTATGCAGTGTTTCCAAGCTTACTTGACCATAGCTTTTATCAGCCAGCATCTCTGGAATATAGTGTTCCAGGGAACATATTTTATAAATAATTGCTATGGTGCTATTTATGCAATTAGGGATTCTGAAAGTTCTTAGTATCCATTTCACAGGATAGTATGATCAAGTGTCTTCCCTGTTTCACCTTCTGGAATTCAGTTCATCTCCAGAACCTCTAGTGAACCTTGCTTCTTTACCATGGGTAGCATTTACTGTTTCTTTTCCTTCACTTAATCTAGGACCTGTTTGTCAAGGAATGGGCTTCATGGTACTATTCTGAAAATTTCCACTCACTCAAGTTGATAGGCTCTTTTTTAGGATCAAGACGTTGCTGATAGTTGCTTATTCATATTCTTTGTTGTTGTTGTTAGGGTAAAGAGGATCTTTTTAGTGCTGTTGTTTGGCATACTCTGATGAGACAGTCACTATGATAAGAACACTGTTCTGTTGTCCATTTCATATAGCAAAGAACAACTTTATCTTATAAACCAGGAAGTTGAGGATTACAGAGTGTTTTAACCAAATTATACATCTAGATGATGCTAAAATCAGGGTGTGAGTCAAAAATTGTTTGGACTCTAAACTCAGGTTTTTTAGGAATTCCATAAACATAGGCTGAGTGAATAAATCAAAGTAAAATAATTTTTTTTTTTTGAGTTGGAGTCTCACTCTGTCACCCAGACTGGAGTGCAGTGGCCGCTCCCGGCCACCGCAGCCTCAACCTGCTGGGCTCCAGTGATCCTTCTGCCTCAGCCTTCTGAGTAGCTGGAACTACAGGCGCGTGCTATCACACCCGGCTGATTTTTTGATTTATTGTAGAGATGAGATCTCGCCAAGTTGCCCAGGTGGGTCAAAGTAAAATAATTAGGCTTTGGGCACACCTCATCAACAAGGGTAGCTGCAGAATGCATATTTGCATACATAACCCTTAACCGTACCCCACAATTTTAAAATAAAAAATATGCTTAAAAATTTTTTTTAAATAATTAGGTTTTTTATTTTCAAAAATAATCCCCTAATCTTATCCCCAGTGTTAGATCACAATCCTAGCAGAGCCTCCAGTATGTTAGATCAGGCCCGCTGGGGTGTCTGGTATGCGATCTGGTGCACCAAAAGATGCAAAGAATTGCACAACAGTTAGATTGGAAAATATAGTTTATTTAGAATGTAAATTAGCAAGAGAGAGAGAAATAGGAGATTCACCTCCCCAAGGTAGGGGAGGGAGCCAAAGCCAGGAAACTTGCGGATGGCCATAGCTTAAAGAGCACATGGCCACACCAGAGTCTCGTAAGGCAAAGACCTGTTTATTCATATTTTAAAGGCCAGGCAGTTGCCTTCTTATATAACCAGCTTTGACTCCTATCTATGAATGGCTAAGTCTAAAATTATCCTTTTTTTTTTTTTAAGAGACAGAATCTGGCTCTTTCGTCCAGGCTGGAGTGCAGTTGGTTATTCACAGCCATTATCATAGCTCACAGCAATCTCAAACTCCTGGGCTCAACCAATTCTCCCACCTCAGCCTTCTTAGTAACTAGAACTACAGGCACACCACCATGCTCAGTTAATTTTTTACTGATCTCAAGCACTCCTCCTGTCTCAGTCTCCCAAAGTGCTGAGATTAAAATTAGCATTTCTAAGGCTGAGGTGAGTGGATTGCCTGAGCCCGCGGGTTCGAGACCCGCCTGGGGAACTTGGAGAGACCTCATCTCTAAAATAAATAAAAAACTAGCCAAGCATGGTAGCACACGCCTGTAGTTCCAGCTACCCGGAAGGCTGAGCGGAAGGATTGCTGGAGCCCAGCAGGTTGAGGCTGCGGTGGCTGGGAGCGGCCGCTGCACTCCAGTCTGGGCAACAGAGTGAGACTCCAACTCAAATAAATAAATAAATAAATAAAATTAGCATTTCTAATAGTATCTTCACATGCTACTATTTATTGAGCAACTATATATGCCAGGTTCTTTATTCATATTATCTCATCTATTTTTACTTTCTTTAAAAAAACCACACCCTTATGTTGTTAAACGTATTCCCATGTTTTATTTATTTATTTTTTATTTTAAAGATGTGGGGTACAATTCAGGATTAGATATACAAGTGGTCATCGTAGAGATAAAGTTTGGGCTTCCCTTTGGTCCCCACTTTGCTTGGTTTGAGGTCAGGTATTCTTATTGGTGTTGTGACCACGCCCTCAACCTAGCCAATCCCGTTTTTATAGTATTATGGTAAATGTTCAGGGTCTGCTTATGAGTAAAAACATGTGGTACTCTGTTCTTTTTTTCTGTGATAGATTACTGAGTGTAAAAGTATTCCCATTTTACACATATACTTTTTTTTTGAGTTGGAGTCTCACTCTGTCACCCAGGTTGGAGTGCAGTGTCACACTCCTGGCCACTGCAGCCTCTACCTTCTGGGCTCAGGTGATTCTTCTGCCAGCCTTCCAAGTAGCTGAAACTACAGGTGCATGCCACATGCCTGGATCATTTTTTGATTTATTGTAGAAACGAGATCTTGCCAAGTTGCCTAAGCTGGTCTTGAACACTGGACTCAGGCAAACCTCTGCCGCTAGCCTCTGCCTCCCAAAGTGCTGGAATTACAGGTGTGAGCCACTGCGCCCAGCTCAGATATACTATTCTACAGATGAAGAAGCTCAGAGAGAGTTAACACCTTGCTCAAGGTCACACAACCAGTTTGTAACAATATCCAGCATTTTTTGTGTTTTGCTGATTAGCGTGACTACAATGACCAGGCTTTTCTTCTACTCCACACTACTTACCAGCAATCCAACAAAGTGGAGACTTTAGTCTGTTAGACTAAGAAAATCCCAAAGAATGTACTTTTGATTCAATTTTCTGAATACCGTCAGGGAGGCAAGTGACTCATTTCTGACCACTCCTCAACTGCCTTATTTCTCCGGAGTATTTTAATAGCAGGGATTACACGACTTGCTCATATCAGAGAAAGTGTTTCATTTCCCAGAGTCAGACAAGGCTCTCTTAAGGGAAACATTCCACTTGCCAGAATCACAGATAAAGACTCTCCCATGGCAATTACCTTTAGCCAGACTGACTGGAGATGAAGCGATAAAGCTGAGCTTCTTAAAAAGGTATTGTTCATCTCTTCCTCTCTTCCTATCTGTTAGAAGCAGAGATGAGGCTTGGTGAAATTATCCTCTGTATTCCGGTAACATTTCCCAGGGAATGACTTGTGGGCTTTTTATTTTATTTTATTTTTTTGCCACTAGACTACTAGAGACTTGTGGGTTTTTGAACTGTTTTCTCTCAAAAATCAACATTGTTCAACAATGCAAAGGAACATCTAAACATCAAAGGCTAAGTAAGCCAACATCCAGAGAGCAAGGAAATTCTGTTTTGAAAGTCAGCCCCCAAATCTTCTTTCATTGTCCCCTTTCTGGATAATGCATGCTACTCACTGTTGGAGTTGTCATTTCATCACCTTGGAGGCTCTGGTCCACGTAAACATGAGCTTTTGATCCTGTAACATGGCAAACAAGGTTAAAGGGATGCAGCTGACTCCCTGACTCCTATGTCATAGGTAGATGGCCATTGTCTGTGCTCAGGACACACTCGTCCACACACACAGGCCATGCCAAGGCAGTTGGCTCAGGAAGGATTTCAAGGACTCATTAGGTCCAATGTCCATTCTTCTTTCTAGATGGCCTCATCGTAAGAGAGGTCAGTGTCCTACTTTCGTGCTAGCATTGTCTAGTTTTTATATGAAGGTTATAACCTCCTAGAATTAGTTGGGAAGCTCAATTTACTCTTCTTGTAGAATTTTAAGACATTTTAAGGAGAGTTTGTAAAGGCTATTAAGCGGGAATGCTTTCTTTTTGAGAAAATCTACTGCCTTTACACATAAAAATGTCGGAGCTACATATATAATATCTGAGTCTCATTATTTCCAGTGTGGAAATGTGCCCCCTGAGAGGCACTTCCTGCTCTCCTGAGGCCACTGGGATCTCACCTTGGTGAGGGATGCAGGTAAGTCTTGCCAGTCCTCTCCCTCTGCTTCTCAAATTCTGCACTCTGGTATCAGGAGATATAGGGACTGGCAGCTTTTTCCAGATGCTTCTCCTTTTTTTGTACTCTGAGAAATTAACATGGAAAGAACACATGCTTTCTTCTTAGAATGCCAACGATTCTGAAATCCATGATTAGAACAGATGTTCTTGTGTCAAGCTACTTCATTCATTTATTCATTCAACAAAAAAATTTTTTTTGATCATTTTCTAAAACCAGGCTGAATCTGGGACTGGAACTGTAACAACAAATTTAATTCTTGTTTTTGTTTGTTTTTGAGTTGGAGTCTCACTCTGTCACCCAGGCTGGAGTGCAGTGGCACGCTCACAGCCACTGCAGTCTTGACCTGCTGGGCTCAGGTGATCCTTCCACCTCAGCCTTTCAAGTAGCTGGAACTACAGGCATGCACTACCGTGCCTGGCTAATTTTTTTATTTGAAGAGATGAGGTCTTACCAGTTTGCCCAGGCTGATCTCAAACCCCTGGGCTTAGGCAATTCTCTCACCCCGGCCTCCCAAAGTGCTGGAATTATAGACTTGAACCACCATGCCTGGCCAACAAATATAATTCTTATGAGAAGAAGACATAGTTATGACTTCCAAAATTATCTCAATTTTTCAGTAAAAATTTGGGCACCAGCAACTAGTGGAAAGTAACTAAAACTGGATTATAGCAAACATCAGGTATTAGAGTGACTCTGTGCAGTAAACAGGCCCTTCCATTCTTTCCATGCATGTCTGCTTATACTCTCCTCCAGACAGTTGCACAGGAGCTAGTAAAGTCTGAATATAGCAGCAAAGCCACAGGTCAGTTATAGCAGAAGCAGTGTGGAAGCCAAGAATGTAGACTTTGGAGTCAGACAGACCTGGATGTGGGGTCCTAGTTCTGCTACTTACAGGCTATGTATGTATAAGCAAGTTGTTGAAACTCGCTAAGCCTCAGTGTTTTGCTCTGTAAAATAAGGATAGTAATGCCTAATTCTTCTTGTCCATGTTATGATGATCAAATGACATGGTATGCTTATGTGTCTGGTGTGAAGTAAGTGGCCAATTAATGGTAACTGCTAGATTAAGAATTGTAACTAGGTAGAACTGGCAAAATGAAGTGTCTTTGTGTGAAATATCAGGTCACATAGTGAAGGAACAAATGGGATATAAAAACTAATAGAGTTGGGCTATCCAAGAAAGATAAGTGCCAAGGGGGTACAGGTGTGGCATCTAAAATATTTGCTATACTTTATATATTTAGTTACCATATAGAGGTCTGGACCATCCCTGGATTCACGGATTAGTCTCATTTCTAAGTAGAGGAGCTATAATTAGTCCCAAACACATCAGAAAACACATCACCACAGAATTGACCTTAGAACACCCGTGCTAATTTAGGCTATCTGTTCACCTAGTTCCTGGATAATATCTCTGTAAGACTAAATTTCTAGTGTGATAGGCAAAATTCTAAAGATGCATTCCATCTTCTGAAGAGTGCTGTCTTCGTGTTATCTAATCAAACACTAATCTGGGTACTGCTGGGAAGGGGCTATGTAGATGGAATTAAGATTAATTACTAGTCACCTGACTTTAAAATATGGCGATTATCCAGGATTGAGTAAAGCCAGTGTAGCCCATGGGTTCTTACAAGCAGAAGTAGAGGCAGAAGTGGTAGAAGTGGTAGACAGAAGAGCAATGAAGTGAAAGGAGTAGTTGGGAGATATTTGAAGAGAGGGTCTTAACCAGTCATTGCTGGTTTGGAAGGTGAAGATGGTCATGAGTCAGGGAAAGCAGATGGCCCCTAGAAGCTAAGGATGCCTTCTGGCTAACAGCCAGCAAGGGCACCAGGACTTTGGTCCTAAGACTACAAGGAAGATTCTTCCAACAATCTGAATGAGCTTGGAAGTGGATTCATTCCAGTATCTCAGGAAGAGTCCAGTGGGATGATGCTGATGTTGGCAATGTGGAATCCAGACCAGAGAAACTAGTTGAGCCAACCTATACTTCTGACCTAAAAAAACTATCATGTCAGATCTAAATGTAATCACCTGCAATTCATTTGGAGGGTTTTCTCTGGCAACAGAAATCCACTTAGCCATTCAGGGGAGTTAACCATGCCCTCCCAGGATCAGCCCTCAGCTAATGATTGACTGGAGTTGGCGAATATATACCCCAGCTCTCTCGCCCCTTCTTGGGGATACTCTAAGGTATCCTGCACTGTCTTCCAGAGTACCCTAGTGGGACTGAGCCCTGATTGCCCAAAGTGGTAACATGCTTATTAACATACCCATTGTTGAATTTCTTCCTTTTCCTGTCTCACTTTCTCACTCTCCTACTGGTGTTTCTTGGGATCACCTTTCAAATAAAGGATCTGCACTCACATTCTTGTCTCAGGGTCTGCTTCTGAAGGAACCCAAGCTAAGACACTAAGCTTGTAGAGTTGGGGTGGGGTAAAGGAAGCCAGGGAGGTTGCTAGAACATCTTCACATGTAGAAACTAAGGTATCTCTTCCCTGGAATTTAAATCTGAGCAGGCATAGAGTTAACAAAAAATACATGGGCTTTAGAGTAACACAGATGTAAATTTGAATTCCAGTTCTACCATTTATTAACTGAAAATCACAGGCAAATTATTAATTTCTCTAGGCCTCTATTTTGTCATCTGTAACATGGGGATAATATCTACTTTTCATTTTGTAAAATATGTAAGAAGCAATGTATGTAAAGTGGTAGACCATAGTAGGTACTCTAAATATGGTATCTTATCATGAATTATTAGCTAAAAACTTATCAGCAAGGAAAAATGAGGAATACTTTGATTTAAATTAGTGTCTTTTAGCTGGGCTCGGTGGCTCAGTCTGTAATCCCATGCTTTGGGAGGCTAAGGTGAGTGGATTGCCTGAGCTCACGGGTTCGAGACCCACCAGGGCAACTTCGTGAGCCCTCATCTCTACGATAAATCAAAAATTAGTCAGGCATGGTAGCACGCGCCTGTAGTTCCAGCTACTTGGAAGGCTGAGGCGGAAGGATCGCTGGAGCCCAGCAGGTCGAGGCTGCAGTGGCCAGGAACAGCTACCGCACTCCAGATTGGGCGACAGAGTGAGACTCCAACTCAAAAATAAAAAATAAAAGCTGGGCTCGGTGGCTCAGCCTGTAATCCTGCGCCTTTGGGCTCGGTGGCTCAACCTGTAATCCCGCGGGTTCGAGACCCGCCTGGGCAGCGAGACCTCATCTCTACAATAAATCAAAAAATCAGCCGGGCATGGTAGTGCATGCCTGTAATTCCGGCTACTCAGAAGGCTGAGGCGGAAGGATTGCCGGAGCCCAGCAGGTCGAGGCTGTGGTGGCCGGGAGCGGCCCCTGCACTGCAGTCTGGGCGACAGAGTGAGACTCCAACTCAAATAATAATAATAATAAAAATGAAATAGATAAAAAAATAAATTAGTCTCTTTTCACATATTTATACCTTATGTCATAATATGCACAGTTAGCAGAGACTAGTTAAACACCCTTGGTCCCCAGGTGGGAAATTTGAGGCTTAATGAGGCAAAGAAACTTGCTCCGAGTCACAGCACTAACTAGTGTTAAATAGAAATCTCTTGTGTTAAATAATTGTATTTAAATATTCATTGTTATCAAGTTAATTCAGTTATTTCCAAATATAAACTGATTATAAAATTAACCATATCAGTTATTGAGCTATAAAGAAATCTAGAAAATTCAAGCGATTCTACTTTTCTTCTCTGAAATCACCTATTTTTTATTTGGGGAAGAAAAAAAGTAACCCTTTTTCTTTACCTTTTGGTATCTTTTAAGAGATTTCTACAATTGTTACATTTTCTTTCTGATACCCAGTAAAAATCAGTTATATTTTGAAAGGTTACCAGGTCAGAATTTTCCTGCCGTGAGGCACTGAGAACAAAGCTAATAATAGTCCTTTAGGAAATTTCTGACTTACAAAACAAGCAGCACAAGTGGCCAAGGAAAACAGACAAGGCGGCTTTTCTAAAATCCAGGGGTACTTTTTTCTCCATGTTAAAAGCCGTCAGCATGCAGGCTACACTCAGGAAAAATTCTCTTAATTAAACAGCCTACCCTCACTTGTTTCTTCCGCTTCGGGAATTCACCAGAGTTGGCTTCATTTTGAAGAAATTCCCACTAGTTAGTTTTTAGATCCCAAAGCAGAAAGCGGAAGCTTCAAGATAAGGTGCTGCCAAATAGGAAGCCAAAAGCACATTAAAATAGCAAATCTCAGAATCATCCTGGAAGCTCAAGGGGAGAATCAGTGAAATTACAAAGTCCTCTTGAATCACACAGGAGGAAAGAGAGTAAGGTAATATATGCGTGTTAACTCTTTAGCAGCTATCCTCTTTCCTTGGCTAAAAACCACCCACTTTCCATGTGTGAGCATCCAAAACACTGACTGACCCTAAATAATCATTGCATTTGCCCAGCAAACGATACAAATGGGGCCTTTAGCTTTCCAGTTCTAGACAGAGGTGTTATGATTAACTGTGATAAAATTTTGATCAAAATTCTGGAACTTACAGCTGAGCACCAACCATGAGGTCTTCCTGATACTTTCTCCAAATTAGGTGGCCCTACGCTAGTATGTCTCAAAGTATTGTAGGGTTTGGTCATCCATATTAGAATCACCTGAGATTTAAAGACCAAATTTAAAGCCCGAATTCTGGGGCTCTACTCAGACCTATTGAGTCAGAGTCTCTGAGTATTAGGCACAGAGCAAAAGCAGATGAAGTCTTTGACGCCCTATTAAAGGGTGTGGAGGAGAGGACAAGAGATTTCCAGGAAAGGGATAATAAAGGCAGGAAGTGTGGCACCTCAGAGATGAAGTAGCCCTGGGTGGAACCTGTTCTTGCCCCTGTCTTTTTTGCTTTTTTGGTCTAATCCATGTAGGGGATGCCTTCCCCAAGGTGGAAGTTGACAAGAGGGTCTGTATGAGGCCAGGCTTGACAGTTAGGCAGTCCAGAGACAGCTGGCTACATCTTCAGAGCTTGGGAGACTCGGTGGAGCCTTGAAGCACCTCTAATCTGCCCATTTCTTGGGGAAGTTTTAGATTATTTGAAGAAGGGAGATAATATTCAATACATCTGACTATTCAAATCTCATCCAATTTCCTCTTTAATTCACCCCGGCCCCCAACAAGTGAGTGCCCCTCATCACATCCTGACAGGAAAAAAGCTATAGTCTGGCTAGGATCCCACTCCAGCCCCTTGATGGCCTGTAGCCTTCCATGAGGAGCAAGCTAGGTCTGTCTATGGCCTCTTCAGGAGCCCAGAAGAACCTGAAGAAATGCTAGCAGCTCCAGGTACCCACGTATCTGATTTGCTGTCCCAACCTCTAAGAGTGACTTAGAGTCACCTCAGGAGCAGAGACAGAAAATATTCTGGAAGAACACAGGATAATTGTAATGGTGAGTGGATTTGGAATAACATGCCTCTGGTTGAAACGTATATGAGGAGGACCCCCCAAAACGAGGAATTACGTATAAAAAGTTGTGTATTCTTGGGTGTTTAAACCCCAGTCATCTTCAAAGGACTCTCCATTTGATGCAGTTGGTTTTTCCACTGCACAAAACAATTTTTGAACTTGTTAATTTTGGTGCCTTTTAGTGCTTCTGCTGTTTTTGTTTCACCTCTTCCACATCAGCAAAAAAAAAAAAAAAAAAAAAAAAAGCTTCCCTTTCAAGGGCAAACAACAAAAAAAGTTGTTTGAGGCAAGGTCGGGTGAAGAGGGAAGGTGGGGCATGACTGTTATGCTATTTTTGGGTCAAAAACTACTGAACATTCTGTGTGATGTGGGCAGGTGTGCTCATAAATCACCCATCATGAAGTGGGCAAATGCTCTAAAAGAATCTCTAAAAAAAAAAATTCACTGAAGCCATACTCATGACAATTCTAGCAGGTACACTGATGCTGAAGGGTTTCTACAACACTTACCTTGTGATTGGAAGCCTGTGCTACAAAAGGCCCACCCTCCACAAAACAATTCCAGTTTTTTTGGGTCCCCCTTATATATATATGTTTATATATATATATATATATATATATGTATGTATAGCATATTACATAAATTATGTCTACATATAAATTATCTTTACTTACCAATTTATTTCACTCCATATTTCTCTTATGCTTCCTTCTGATATTGGGTTTTTTCCCTGAAACTTTCTCGATATAAATTTAGAATAATCATTTTGCCCTTTGGCCTAGGAGAAAATTTTGTTTTGCATCAGGAGCTTCTGGAAGAGTGACTTAGAGTCAACAACTTTACCTAGCATGCTCAGCTTACCTTGCTTGTTTCATCCTTCACCTACTTTCTTCCTACACGCCTGGTGCCTGGGGTCTGTTCTCACAGCATCCTCTCTCTATCGCTCGTGGCCTCCAGGGGCCCTCCCCATCCTCATGTCTCAGAATCCAGGACATAGCCCTCTCAGTGGAGAGCTGCAATGACCAAGGAGGTCTCAGGAAGGAGAGGGCCAGGGGAGAACTGGACACTTGGGCAGAACAGGGAACCTCAGCGCCAGGGCATACAACAAAGTATCATGGTTTGCGATAGCAGTCAAGGGAGTGGGCTCTGGAGATAAACTGCCTGGTTTTGACCCTTAGCTCTGTGCTTTTAGATGAGATAGGTAAAATCCCCAGCTCCTTGATTTCGTCATCTGTGATATGGGGATAATAGAGTACCTATTTCATAGGCTGTTGTGAGGATTAAATAATCACATAGATGAATGTGCAAAATGTTCAGAACAGAGCTTAGCATGTGGTAAATACTCAATAAGTGTTAGAGATTATGACTGGGGGCCAGGACACATATTTGCAAGTAAAATAGGGATGACATCACCACTGGGGCAATGTATTTTTAGATATCTCTGAACTAAAAAAAGAAAAGAGACAAACTACATGCTTAGTTATAGAAAATTCGCCATAATAAATGTAATTATCTAAAGCTGATTATGGCTAGCTTCTATTTGCAAAATAATTAGGCACTTTATTAATATGATGAACAAATTTTGTTTTAACATTTGGTTCCACTGTACATCTGACCATGCCTTATTTAAATGGCAGATTATGTACTCACAATTTAAGAAAAATAAAATATACACAGATTATGTATTAATCCAGTCTCACATCCTTCCCTAAAATCTACATAAATGTGTGCAAGTGATTACTCTTCTTCATTTATTGTGCAGCAACAACCACATTTAGCTAAATAAAGTGGGGCAAGGACTTGGAATAACATCAGTATCTGAACGCTGTAAGAGAGTGGGAAGTTTAAAAGTTGACTTTTTGATAGGGACGGACTTAAATTAGTTAATTAGATTATTGTTTTTTAGAAATCAGTTGTATTCACTAACATTTTTCTTCTCTTTTCTTTTTTGGCTTAGGTATTAATATCTTTGTGAACACAGAAAGAGCCAGTGCTCAAAAGAGAAAAATAAGGCCTTTATCACTACTTCTTCATTTCTGCTGAGAGTACATTTTTAGACCTCTTATTTTAAAAAACTGTAATCATAGAATATTAACTTGACTTGAGCTCTAAAAACAGACAGAATATGGAAATCAAAATAAACCCCATTTACTATCTCTATCACTTATTTTAATTTATTTTATTTTTTTAGAGACAGGCTCTAGCTCTGTCGCCCAGGCTGTAGTGCAGTGACACAATCATAACTCTGCAGTCTTAAACTCCTGGGCTTAAGCGATCCTCTTGCCTTGGCTTCCTAATATCTGTATCATTTAAATTGGATAAGATGCAGAGATGAGGAACATGTATACAGTCACCCAAAAGAAATGTCAATATGAAGAGAAGAAATATAGAATATTGTATTTACCCCCTTCAGTTGTATTTGGACACAGGTTAAACCATATTTTTTTTACAGGGCTATTGAAAAATGTCAAAAATAATAATGAAGGATATAAAAATTACCCCAAATACTGCCATGTAGAGATAGACACTGTTAACATTTTGGTAGAGCTTTTTTGTTTTTACATGTAAACAAAATTTGGGTCAAGGAAACTTGAGTATATATAGTTTTTCTCCTTATTTTTCTTACTGAACCAAATACAAACATTTTACAGATATAAACATCTAAGTCTAATACCTCCATTTCTTATTTGTAAAAACAAGGCATTATTTCAAGCATTTGAGTGGAAGATTTTTTTTTTTGTAATTAGGCATAACTGGTGCACAGAATCTGAGGACTGACATCTACCTTGTGATTCATTCCCCCGTGAGACAGTGCACATTAAATGTGTTGAGTTGGCAGGTGAAAGAGAAGAAAGAGTGTGTAGTGATCTGTGATTGACAGCTGTGGATGAAAATTGAAAGTAGTAGACCAGGGATGACAGAACAATTCTTAGTTTGCTTAGGTTTATGAAATTCTGATTCCTTAATATAAGTACACGAGAAACACTACTAATAAGAAAGTTTTAAGACTTGTAAAAGACATATACTTCATGTTAGTTGGATTTAAAATTATGCATTTGTGTCATATTAATAAAATTGTATGTAAAATATAAAGGCATGGACAAAGGAGAATTAGATTTGAGGCGCAGAGTATCTGACATCATTGTAGTGTTCAATTTTGTGGATATTCCCGGGAAACTTTTTGGATATTACTGGGGATTTCCTCTTTGCTGGATTTGGACAACATCCTCCTCTTATTCACAGGAAGCAAACTCTCCTATAAAAGGGCTTCAGCAGAGGTAATGTTCAGCTGTTCTTGGCTGACTTCACACCAGAACTACTATACAGAAGTGGTAGCTGACACTTCTGAGGAGTCCAGCTTCCCAGAACAACTGCTTCCCAAGACAGTAAGTGCAGAATTCTTTATAAGAGCAGCCTTGGGCTGTGAAACATAGAGTTATTAATGCTGGATAGATATTTAAAAAGCCTTCTGATAAAAATCAGATCTGTATAAGTCTCACTGTAGCTGAAACCTGTCTTTCCTCTTTGTCTTAAATGATGAAAATCTTAAATTTTGTATTTATTCATTGATTAAACTTATTTGAAATAAACAAGGATTGTGGCACTGGAGTCCTTCACCTAAAATCTTGAGATGCTGCTTTAAACATCATGGTAGAATGATGTAACTGGCTAACTAGGATTTCCTTCTGTAATTAACTTTGTACTTTTTCTTTTCTTCCCAGAAAAGTATTTCAAGTCTGCTCCTTTGGTGAAAATAACTTTTGGAATTATGACTGTGCCACCGTTTCTCTCTGCCCTCACTTTGGGTAAGTCATGGTCACTCATTAGACCAGCATTTCTCATGTCCACTCTATTGACATTTCAGACAGGAATGTTCCTTGTGTGGGGCTACCCTGTGTACTGTAGGATGCTCAACCACATCCTTGATTTCCACCTGCAGTGTGTTCTTTCCTGAACTGGGGGTAATTTACGTCTTAGTGCCTCTATGTCCTTATGTGTAAAGTGTTGGTCATAAACGACCTATTTCCCAGACACCCTGTGAGGATTTACTATCATGGTTCATGTAAAGTGCCTCATCCAGTGCTTGGTGGTGCATATTAAGTGCTCAATAAAGTTTAGCTATTCTTATTATTATTCTGCTATAAAGTGGGAATACTAAGGTTGTGATAGGTTAGTGCAGGTGAGGCAACTAGTAGATGACCAGTCCCAAAAGAGATAAACAACAAATGGTAGTTTCTTCACACATACCTTTTCTTTTTTTTTTTTTTGAGTTGGAGTCTCACTCTGTCGCCCAGACTGGAGTGCAGTGGCCGCTCCCAGCCACCGCAGTCTCGACCTGCTGGGCTCCGGCCATCCTTCTGCCTCAGCCTTCCAAGTAGCTGGAACTACAGGCGCGTGCTACCACACCCGGCTAATCTTTTGATTTATTGTAGAGATGAGGTCTCACTGCCCAGGCGGGTCTCAAACCCGCAGGCTCAGGCAATCCACTCACCTCAGCCTCCCAAAGGCGTGAGATTACAGGCTGAGCCACCGAGCCCGGCTACATACCTTTTCTTGCTTTTGAAAAGGTAAAAAGTTTGAGACATCCCAAAGGCCATAGTAGGCCCAGATTAAGACAACCAGAAATCCCCGTTAACAGAGTTCAACTGTAGCAATGCTAAATTCCTCCATTCTTTTTCTATTTTCCCCTCTAGTGCTTCTCATTAAAGAGAGTGGAGCCTGGATTTACAATACCTCCACGGAAACCATGACTTATGATGAGGCCAGTGCTTATTGTCAGGAACGGTATACACATCTGGTCGCCATCCAAAACAAAGAAGAGATTAAGTACCTAAACTCTATATTGAGCTATTCCCCAAGTTATTACTGGATTGGAATCAGAAAAGTCAACAACGTGTGGATCTGGGTAGGAACCCAGAAGCCTCTGACGGAAGAAGCCACAAACTGGGCTCCAGGTGAACCCAATAATAAGCAAAGCAATGAGGACTGCGTGGAGATCTACATTAAGAGAGAAAAAGACATGGGCATGTGGAATGATGAGAGATGCAACAAGAAGAAGCTTGCATTGTGCTATACAGGTAGGGAGCTCGAGGCAGCAGTGGGAGGTAGTTTCAGTGTGTGGGCATCTTGACGTGCTTTTTTAAAAATTTAATTTAATTTAAAAGATGTGGGGCACAATTCAGGGTTACATATACAAATGTTGATTATGCAAGTACCCTTGTTGATGAGGTGTGCCCCTCCCTTCCCTAGCAATTTCCCCCAACTGCCAATTCCACCCCCTCGACCAGCAGTTTCCCACTACTGCCAATCCCTTTCTTATAGTATTAGACATGCTTACAGTATGCAAAAGTCACCTCCAGTGTGGTTCTAAAATACATGATTTAAAAATATCCTGTTTAACTGCTAAAGAATCTCTTTGTTTCTGTGTGAATGTAGACAATAATGCATGTATATACATATACTGTAGACATATGTCTGGTTCTATATTTATGTAGAATGCATACACACACATAATACCTACTTTAGTTACTTGTTTCATGTGGTAGGAGAACTGTCTTCAGAGTTGTAGTAAAGTGAAATTTCTGTGCTTGGTGCCAGTTACAACTATATGCCTGATGTCTGTACATTAAGGTTTAAAATTGACAAGCCCAAAACTCAGATTTGGCATTTTGTAAAGCACTTCAGTTACAAACTTTGGCACTCCGTATCACGGGTGATGTCTCTGCTGACCCTAGATTCAAAGGAACTCATTCTAAGCACAATAACAATCATCCTCATCATGAGTTGAATTTTCCACAGCTGCCTGTACCAACACATCCTGCAGTGGCCATGGTGTATGTGTAGAGACCATCAATAATTACACTTGCAAGTGCCACCCTGGCTTCAGTGGACTCAACTGTGAGCAAAGTAAGTGTTGTTCTCACCTCTTCCTTCACTTGAGATGGTAGCACCATCTCACATCCTAGCTGACTTTGAAGTCAGGTATGCATCTCTCCCTCCTCTCCCCTCCCCTCCCCTCCCCTTCCCTGGAGCATATGGTGGTTTACAGCTGACACTATGAAGTATGAGTGTCTGAGTTCCAGATTCACTAGTTATTCATTATAGCATCTTGCTTTGGGCCAGACTTTTCTCATTGTAAAACGAAGATAATAATAATGACAACTTCATAGGCTTATGGTTGCCTAGTGCCTGGCATACAGGAAGTATTAAATAAACTGTAGTTATAGTTTCCAGTGTTCTTCCCACCTATATAAGGTGAGAGATGAACATGCTGATTTGAGTTTCTTTTCTAGTTGTAACCTGCAAAGCCCAGGAAGCCCCTGAGCATGGAAGCCTGGTTTGCAGCCACCCCCTGGGGAACTTCAGCTACAATTCTTCCTGCTCTGCCCACTGTGAAAGGGGCTACCTGCCAAGCAGCATGGAGACTGTGTGGTGCATGTCCTCTGGGGAATGGAGTGCTCTGGTTCCAGCCTGCAATGGTAAGTCTCTGATTCATCCCTCACTGCCTCAGTGTTTTTCCAACTTTATAACATTTTTTTTAAATGCAACTTATTATCTCAGCCAATATACCTATATAGCCAATTTAGTACCCACTTGGTTTGAGAGAAGTTATATTCTACATTTGAAATGGGTATTTCTGAAGCTCTGATGATCTGTAAGGAAGACCATTAACAGTGAGACTCCAGAAATCTTAATGGCTTTCTCATCTTCTTTCCTTAATTCTCCCATGCAATGGGACTAACCAAAGACTGTGACAAGCAGTCTCAATATTTCTTTTTGTCTCTCAATCTTATCTTTCAGAACCAGAGGGGGGGAAAAATCAGTCCTTCAGCCTGCTGGGCAAGAATAAATGACTGTCCTATGTATGTCAGTATTATTTTATCACAACTAGTCATAAATCTTGATCCAGAATCTATTTTTTTCTTAAATAAATAATAAAATAGATCAGCAATCACTCAGTATAGTCAATGTAGAAATTAATCTGAGAAGATAGAAATATAAATGAAAAAAGAATAAAAGCTTTATTGTGGGAATGCATGTCTCCAAGAATTGACATAGGACGTTGGGACCTACCCCTGAAGGAAGCTTTCTCAGTCTGTTATAATTCCATTTAAGTAGGAAATGAAAACATCATTCTTCTGTAAAATTCATGGTTCTCATTCAAATCCACAGTGGTTGAATGTGATGCATTAACAAATCCTATCAATGGGTTCATGGAATGTTCCCAAAGCCCTGGAAGTTTCCCCTGGAACACAACTTGTGCATTTTACTGTGAAGAGGGATTTGAACTAATGGGAGTTCAGAGCCTTCAGTGTACCTCCTCTGGAAACTGGGACAACGAGAGGCCCGTGTGTAAAGGTAGAGTTGCTCACACGAAGACTTATATAAACATTCCTTTTCTCAGTCCATACTTGAATGGGCAAGCCAGACCTGCTAATATAAATATAAATGGGTATATTTGCTACAGCTGTGACATGCGCTGCCATCCACCATCCTCAGAATGGCTCTGTGAGCTGTAGCCACTCCCCGGCTGGACAGTTTACCTTCAAGTCATCCTGCGACTTTACCTGTGAGAAAGGCTTCATGTTGCAGGGGCCAGCCCAGGTTGAATGCACTGCACAAGGGCAATGGACACAGGAGATTCCAGTCTGTGAAGGTAAGCCAATTTCCTTTCTTTTATACTTTCTTTAAGAGCAGCAATTTTCAAAGCTAGGCAGTGAAAATGCAACCAGCTGCCCCCTTTAACTGTAGAAATCAGGTTTGATGAGCAAGACTCAACTTGCCCCTTTCAGATTCATTTAAAAGAGTCAGTGCTTGGCCAAGGAAAGGATGGTATGTAATAAGAGTGAGTGCTTTGCTGGTTTCTTAACTGTGCTGTGCTGATAGAACTTTAAAGACATTGGTATGGAGTAGGCAGACTTCTTGATCTAAAGGAAATTGCTTTAGAAAAAAATAAAAGCAGAATAATGAGAACATGACTTGAGTCTAAAACCCTTGTCATGTCTTTCTTATGAAATGGTTCATAACTATCAGTGATGGGAATGTTACAAGCATGGCATCAGCTGCAGAGATAGTCTTGATACACATAAGCACTAAAACTTAATTCACTTGCAAGAGCAAGGAGATTGAACACAAGCAGTTTTCACTACCAGGCAGTGACACAGTCTTCTAATCAAAGGTAGCACAGAATGATTTTGGTGGCAGAAAGTTGCAACACCAAACTGTAAAGTAGACAAATTCTTCTCTTCCTCTTTCTCTTTGGTGCCTTCTGTCAGCACCCAGGAGCTTCTGTAAGTGGCTCTCTGACTGTGTAAAGTCTTTCTCTTGACTCTAACTGCATGTGAGAAAAGTGCTCAGGAGCCAAGCTTCCTGTTAAAGGTTGTCCTTTAATTAGTGCCATTAATAATGAGGAAATTGGAATTCAAAGGAAAAACAGCCATCTTCCCAGTTGTCCAGGGAATAATGAAGAATCTTGATTTCTCCATGTGTTACTTTGCCCCAAAATGGATTCATTCATCAGATACCAGGTACTCTCTAGTTCAGCTGTCATATTTTCTGACCATAATTTTGTTGTCTCAGCTTTCCAGTGCAGTGCCCTGTCCAGTCCAGAGCGAGGCTACATGAATTGTCTTCCTAGTGCTTCTGGAAGTTTCCAAAGTGGGTTCATCTGTGAGTTCTCCTGTGAACAGGGATTTGTGTTGAAGGGATCCAAAAGGCTCCAGTGTGGCCCCACAGGAGAGTGGGACAGTGAGAAACCTACATGTGAAGGTAGAGTTTTTGTTTTTGCTTTTATGATAAAAGCTATTCAAGAGCTCAGGTACTTGGTTACCTTGAGAAACCTGTTGCTGCTGGATGCAAACTAACTTCTAAAGTGCTCTCTCATGTCTTCCAGCTGTGAAATGTGATGCTGTCCACCAGCCCCCGAGGGGCTTGGTGAGGTGTGCCCATTCTCCTGCTGGAGAATTCACCTACAAGACCTCTTGTGCCCTCAGTTGTGAGGAAGGCTTTGAATTACATGGAGCAGCTCATCTTGAGTGCACGTCTCAGGGACAGTGGACACAGGAGGTTCCCTCCTGCCAAGGTAGAACTGAATTCAGACTTTTAGGGTTCAAGTCAAATACATCATAAGTTTCTGAACCTAGATTGCCCCAAGGGGCTTGATCCTTATTTCCTACATGCTGAAAACTAAGTAGTGCTTATAAGTATTTATTGGTGACTCTTAGGCCAGTTTTAGAAGTTTCCCAGTAGATCTTTCTTAACCTCTACCCATGTAACTATTATTTGCAGTGGTACAATGTCCAGTCCTGGCAATTTCGGGAAAGATCAACATGACCTGTGGTGGGGAGCCTGTGTTTGGCACCTTGTGCAAGTTTGCATGTCCTGAAGGATGGACCCTCAATGGCTCTGAAGCTCTGATGTGTGGTGCCACAGGACACTGGTCTGGGATGCTGCCTACCTGCGAAGGTGATGCATTGATTGATGGTGGTTGTCTGGGTGACTAAAAAGAAAAAGAGAAGCTATCTTGCTGTGAGAATTAACTATCCATTTTATCCAAACTAAAAAATTTGCCTAGGTTAATTCTGACAATTGGGAAAATTCTGACAATTGGGAAAAGGAGACCTAGAGAGGAAAGGAGGAAGGGGAAATGGAAAATGAGAGGAAGGGGGAGGGAGAGGGAGAAGGAGAGTGAGAGGGAGAGGGAGAGCGAGAACAAGTGCAGTGTTAACCAAGGTATGGTGTGTAGTTGCAAAGACCTTGACAAGTTAGAGTTCTGCCTGACAGTGATAGGAGACAGCCTCAAGGTGGTTTAGCACAGATCTCAAAGGTCTTTAATATCATGTTTCTGCCTTGCGTATTGAATGAGAGGCTCCTCTGTTCCTAGTAATCAATATACAGAGAAAAGCTTAAGTGAACAGGACCGAAAGACTTTACGGCCAAGACCCTTTCCTGACTGTTTTTCCCTACTTGTTTCCTTAGCTCCCACTGAGTCCAACATTCCCTTGGCAATTGGACTTTCGGCTGCTGCAACTTCCTTCCTGACATTAGGATCATTTCTCTTCTGGCTTCTGAAATACCTTCGCAAGAAAGGTAAGGGAGTTTATAAAGGGACTCCAAAAGTTTTTTTGAAAATATAGCTTTTCTCATTGATGAGTCATGGTCTGTCTTACAAATTTAAACAGTTATTAGAATCTAATTACTAGATAAATACTAATAAACTGCAGTATAATTTGCCAGAAGTCTTAGGAAAAGGATTGCAGTACAACTCAGTGTGAGAAAAGTTTTGAGAAATATCAATATTAGTTGTGCTACCATTGAACAACCCCAGAGGGTGCTATTTTTATTTCAATAGCTTTGGGAGGTACAAATGGTTTTTGGTTACATGGATGCTTTGTATAATGGTTAAGAAGTCTGGGCTTTAAGTGTCCTCACCACCTCTACCTGTGCACATTATACCCGATAAGTGACTTCTCATCCCTCCCTTCTCATCCCTCCCTTTCATCCCACCCTCCTTCTTCTGAGTCTCCAATGTCCATTCTCTATACCTTTGCAGATTCTTAAGTTAGCTTCCACTTATAAGTAAGAATATGTGGTGTTTGGTTTTCTGTGTCTGCATTAGTTCACTTAGAATGATGGTCTCTAATTCTATCCGGCTTGCTGCAAAAGACATTATTTCATTCTTTTTTATGACTGAGTAAATATATAAATAAATAATATATACATAAAACATACATATTATAAACACAACATAAATATCTATAATAAATAATATATACATAATAAATCTCTCTATATAAAGTATATATATATATATATATATATATCACATTTTCAATATTCACTGAACAGTTGATGGACACTTAGGTTGATTCCACATCTTTGCAATTGCGAACTGTGCTGCGATAAACATGTGAGTGCAGGTGCCTTTTTGTGTTAAATTATTTGATGCTCCCAGGAGTTGTGCAATGAGACTACCATAATTAGTGCTTTCCGGAACGTGGATAAAATGCTTCCTAAAAAGATTTCTTTGGAATACAGGCTTAAGCATGGGAGTATCTCATAAGGAATATGCGAGCACATCTGGTCACACTCATGGTTTATTTGACCTAGAGTACTTGAACATTTTTGAATTAAGTTCTGACATTTACAAAATAGGAAATTTTACATAAAAATTCAGATTTCAGGCTTCTCATGAAAAATTGGGAGCTGAACCTGGCAAGGTGACCCTGGAACCATTTGCTGGCATCAGGAAGCTGCTGTGTTGTGGATGGATGTGCATTTTTGCATTTTACCCTAGTTGCCACCTTGCCGTGTTTGCACTCTCATGATTTTGGAGCCCCGAAGCACTGGGTTTGCAACCCTTGATAAATGAAGTCATGTTGTGTATGAATTTGATATGTCCTTAAATTTGCTTAGTTTGAATTGATGATTTTCTTTCTTTTGCAGCAAAGAGATTTGTCCCCGCCAGGTAAGTTGCCTTCTCGACCAGAGCATGCCATTGCACATTCTACACATTTTTCTCTCTTCATGTTGGAAGACAGTGTTTTACTTAGTGTTCTCATGTCTTCCACAGCAGCTGCCAAAGCCTTGAATCAAATGGAAGCTACCAAATGCCTTCCAGCATCCTTTAAGTTCAAAAGAATCAGGTAAGAGTTAAGAATCACGTATGGTTATAAGCGAGGTGTCCTCTCTACACATTCTGTTTCTCCTTGAATGCTCCAAACCTGCCAATTTCTGGGGATGGAAGGAATCCCTACCTTCGTGGTACCTTCTGGAAAGTTGTTTCATTTATTTGTAGAAGATGAAGAAAGAAACAGGCTTATTGAGTTGTTTCATTTATGAAAGATAATGATTATGAAAGATAGCTGACCCTATATACCACTTACTATGTTCTAGAAACTGTTCTAAATTGGGAATGGTGGGAGGCTATTACCATATTTTTCATCATACAGATGAAGGACAAGACACAGAAATTAAGTGTTTTACCTGAAATCTGAAAGCTAGTGAGTGATGTAACCAGGATTCAAATACATGCAGTCTGATTCTGGAATTTGTGTTCTCACCCATTCTGCTCTGCTTTGTGAGAATTTGGAAGGGTCAACTCCTTCTGAGTATATTTTAAAATTAATGTACTTTACTTTTTGTGCAGTACTAGGTTTACAGAAAAATAGAGCTGAAAGTAGAGTGAGTCCAACATATCTACTTACTCTAACTCCCAACTTCCTCTATTATTAACATCTTGCATTAGTGTTACAACTGATGGGCCAATGTTAGTATTATGCACATGTTACATTAGGTCCATTCTTTGTGTTGTATATTCTGTAGGTTTTGACAGATATGTAGGGACTTGTATCCACCATTACAGTGCTATACAGAAGAGTTTAGTGGTCCTGACTAGAATTGGGTGTTCAAACTTGCACTATCCTAGTGAAAGTGTGCGCAGTGGTCTGTGCTAAAAGGTGCACTTTGTTGCTGCTGTCAGTATGCAGAATATTAAGTGTTCTGATGATTACTCTCTTATGTTTGCCAGGAACACAGGTGCATGCAGGGAACTAGAGTGATACACAGAAGACAGCAGAAACGAAGAGCTCTCCTCTGTCTTTGGCCCTTATCACTTATGTACCGCTATATTTATGGCCGGGACTGTGGCATCCGCCACAAATTCAGCGCAGCAAAATTCAGTGGGCAAGGCCAGCCTTCTGCCAAAAAGACTTCATCTTCTCTTTCCTATTTTCAGGACAAGAAAGTGCTAGCTACTGAAGGGAAAGGATATTTTCTTCTAAGCAAAGGTGAAAAGGCTGACTTTCTAGAAGCTCAGAATTCCTTTTCTAATTCTCCTTTGCTTGCAGTGAAATCTTGGCAGATAAACACAATATTTTGTGGCTTTGTCTCTTTCTTTGGCCCTCACAGTACTTCAACTGGGGATTATATGGTTGAATAATAATTATCAAAAGTTTATAGGAAACAAATTGGCCAAAAATAGTCTGTTTCTAACTTGAAAAAATGACAAATTTTGAATGCCCATAAGCAACTGCTATGAGAGTGTTGCTAACGGTGCAAATCCTACTTAATGCCCTGGGCCAGGATTACTAAGCACAGTCTTAGTCACTTTTATCCCTATGGGATTCAGTGTTTTTTAAAGGGTTCTTAAAGAGTGTGGTCTTTTTACTTGACTTGAATAGAGTATACTCCTCCCTAATTCTTAATTCATTACAATTGTTGAAGGACTTTTTAAATGTGTAAATGTTGTGAACTCTGATGGGGCAAGAATTACTTATCCTAGACACCACCTCTTTGTTTATTAACCAATTATGTTACATCTGTGTAAATTTCTTTCAAAAAAAGGGAAAATATTGTCCCCTAGCAAGACATAATGTTAACCAGTATAAAGTTCTAAGCATTTTACTACAGTTGATTTAAAAAACATGGTAATATCAGGAGAGCAAAAATTGAATGGACCGCTTGTGTATTGTCAGATATTTTTTCAGAAATGTTTGGTTTTCATGATGAAAAACTTCTTTGAGGTCAAATATTCTGACTTGACAACAGCATAAGTGCAAACAAAGAAAGGTACAATTTATGAATCTTTGTTTAAAAAATGTAGAAATATGGATGTGCTTTGCAATCCTACAAAGATGTTTGTCAATCATAATATGTAAGCATAATTTTTTATATTATGTAAGATTTCTAAATCCGTGATAGAATCTCACCTCATAAAAGATTAATCTGGTGGAATTTTAAAAAGTAAACATGACTAGTTAGTCCTTAATTGCTTTATTATGCATGTTAGGGTGTTCTGGAAGAGGAGAAAGCCTGTGTGAGCAAGTATTTATGTTTACTTATAAGCAGATTATGAATTTCTAAGGAATCTCCTGCTATTGGTTGATCACTGGCGTTAAGAAATTCTCGGTCAGGAATTACCAAAGCTGCTCAACCCTCACGGAATGTGAGAATCAAAACTCTAACACATCAAATAACTTAGCATGTGCCAAAAAGTGACAGAGGAGTGCTGACTGAATACTGGCAAAGTCAACAGTAAACAGGGAGTTGTGACAAGGTTTTATAAGAGGAAGAAGAACTCTGGGAAATGAGAGGAAGAGATGACAACTCTTATGATTAAGCTACATCTGAAACAAATTATTATTTTCTCTGAAATTGTTCAAGTGTTGTAGATATTTACATTTGCTGCACTAGAAATAACTGTGTAAAATAAAAATGTGGTCTGTTTTGGAGTTTTATTAAGTATTTTAAATTATGGTAACATATTTTACACTCTTTAAAGTATGTATTTATTTAAGCCTATTGTATTGACATGGCACTATAAAGTTTGACAGTAAACATGTTTATATTTATCTCTGTGTTTAGACTCATTCTTTAAAATTGTATTTTATTTAGATAAAACTCACATACCATAAAATCTATCCTTTAGAAAGATATGAGATTGTGCAACTATCCAGAAAATTAGCAGTTACTCCTCAATCTTCCCTCTATTAACACTGGCAACTACTAATTCACTTTTTGTCTTTATGAATTTTCCTATTCTGGACATTTCATATAAATGGAGTCATATAATGTGTGACCTTTTGTGTCTAGCATCTTTCACTTAGCATAATGTTTTCAAGGTTCATCCATGTTGTATCATGTATCTGTACCTCGTTTCTTTTTATCACTATGATTCCACTATACCATTATACCACATTTTGGTTTTCCATTCATTAATTAATGGATTTTTGGGTTGTTTCTACTTTTGGCCATTGTGAACAATGCTGTTATGAACATTTATTTTCAAGTTTTTGTGTAGACTTATGGTTCTAATTTTTCTTGGGCTTTACCTAGAAGTGGAATTGTTGGTAACAATTCTTTTTTAAAGAAACCACCAAACTGTTTCCCAAAGGGGTGCATCAGAAAGTGGAGAAAATTACACGATGCACAGGGGCTCCGACTTCTCCACATTCTGGCCAATACTAGTTATTGTCTGTCTTTTTTATGATCACCATCCTAGTGGGTGTGAAGTGGTATACATATTGCATCAATACTGTATAATTGTTTAGAAAATATTAATAATCTAAAAAGACCACCAAGCCAAAAAAACAAAGTTCTATCTCAATTCTAATTTCCTCAAAGTTAACCAGTTCTCCTTTATATATACACTCCAGACTCAGTTATTCTTTTTTTTTTTTTTTTTTGAGTTGGCGTCTCACTCTGTCACCCAGACTGGAGTGCAGTGGCCGCTCCCAGTCACCACAGCCTCGACCTGCTGGGTTCTGGTGATCCTTCCACCTCAGTCTTCCATGTAGCTGGAACTACAGGAACACGCTACCATACCCAGCCAATTTTTTGATTTATTGTAGAGATGAGGTCTCACCAAGTTGCCCATGCAGGTCTCAAACCCGTGGGCTCAGGCAATCCACTCACCTCAGCCTCCCAAGGCATGGGATTACAGGCTGAGCCACAGAGCCCGGCTCAGTTATTCTTTAGGATTAAATCCAGAGTAGGTTTTTCCACCAAAAATAAGTATCTTCTTTCTTCTGGAGTAGTGTCAATCCACAGGTCTGGTGTGTATCATGCTAAAACCACCAGAAGAATAACTATTATCAAAGAATCAATATATTCTGATATTTCTAAGAAAACAGGGTTTAATTTTTAACTTGGTCACCCAGGCTAAAAGAAACTTTCAACTATAATATTCTCATAGGTGAGAGGTGATTTTTTAACTTGGATTTTATAGTTTATCGTTGCTCAAAAGTATTAAAGAGAAAATGAAAAGAAAAAAACCCAAAGATATATTCTGTTACTTAGGGCTGTTTTCATGTAGGAATGAAATGATCAAAATGGCAGAGTGTGAATACTGGTTTTCCCAGGTACAAAAAGAGAGAATAAATTGAACAAATTATATTTATCCAAGGAAACACATGTACCCAAGTCAGACGGACATGGACAAGTGGGAAGCACAGATGTGAGAAGGGGAATGATTCTTGGTGCTAGCACCAGGAAATTAGATTAGAGTTTTTATTAGGGGGGAATAACCACAAAAATCTTATAAAGACAAGAGCTTCAGGTCTTCTTTCCGTTAAAACTAACAAGTATAACTTCCACCCCGTAATTTTAGCTTCCCTTTCTCAAAAGTCTAAGCCAAGAGAAATAAACATTTTTTCTCCTCTAGTGCATATGTCATTATAGCGGTTGGTAAAATCATTGAGCCATAAAGGAACAAATAGCAATGAGATAAATGTCCAACTTTTGTCAAAAATAAAAATAAAACCACAACAGTACTTTGGAAATAGTCAAGGAGATTTTTCCCTCTCCATGATCTCCCATGGGTGCCAAATCCTATCAATATTTCTTTTAATGACTATTTTGACATTAAAAAAAGAATGAGGCTGGGCACGGTGGCTTACACCTATAATTCCAGCACTTTGGGAGGCCAAAGTGAGAAGATTGCCTGAGCTCAAGGGTTTGAGTCCAGTCTGGGCAACTTGGCAAGACCTCATCTACACAATAAATCAAAAAATTAGCCAGGTATGGTGGTGCACACCTGTGGTTCCAGTTACTTGGAAGGTTGAAGTGGAAGAATTGCCTGAGCCCAACAGGTTGAGGCTACAGTGGCCATGAGTGTGCCACTGCACTCCAGACTGGGAGACAGAATGAGACTCCAACTCAAAAAAAAAAAAAAAAAGAGAAAAAAGAAAAGAAAAAAAGAATGAAATAATGTCTTTTGCAGCAACTTGGATGGAATTGGAGACTATTATTCTTAGTGAAGTATGCAGGAACAGGAAACCAAATACTGCATGTTCACACTGATAAGTAGAAGCTAAACTAAGAATCTCCAAAGGCATGGAGAATGGTACAGTGGAAATTAAAGACTTAGAAGGAGTATGAAAGAGGGGGAGGGACAAAAACTAACCTATTGGGTGCAATGTGCACAGGTGAGGGTGGTGGGTACACTTAAAGCCCAGACTTTTTCTCTACTATACAATGTATCCAGCTAACCAAAAATCATTTGTACCACCTAAAGCTAGAAATATAAATAAATAAATAGACAGATAAATAAATAAATAAACATTCACATACAAAAAGAAAACCATTAACTGTGTGGGCCCTTATTGCCATTCCTGGATTAGATGTCAAAATACTCATAAATTCATGAGTATCCATGTATTCAGTCTGTTGTTGGGGTGCACTGTGGTTCCAAGTCATTGACACAGCCCACAATCCATATAGAATTTAGTCCTTGTTCACCTTCTAATCTCATTTTATGCCAGACTCTGAGATATTGCATTCCTTGCACACTGGAGAGCTGTTTCTTCCCACTTTGGGAATGCTCGCTTCTTTCACCTGAAATTTTCCCCACCTCCACTCTTTGTCAGGTTAATTACTGTTCCTCTTTCAGGTCTCTGAATAAATGTCCTGTGATGGCTAATTTTAGGGGTCAACTTGACCGGTTAAGGAATATGCCGATAGCTGCTAAAACATTATCTCTGAGTATGTCCGTGAGGGTGTTTCTGGAGAAGAAAAGCCCATTTGAATTGGTAGATGGAGTAAAAAGATTGCCTTTACCAATGTGAGTGGGCATCATTCTAACCACTGAACAAAAAGCTAGAGAAAGGGAGAATTCACTCTCTGTTGAGCTAGGAGATCCACTTTCTCCTGCCTCCAACATTGACACACCTGATTTGGGGCCTTTTGGACTTGGACTAAATTACACCACAGGTTTTGCTGGAACTCTACCTTGCAGACAGCAAGACCTGGGACTTCTCAGTCTCCATATTCGAGTGACCTAATTCCTACAATAAATTCAAATACACAAACACACACACATGCACTCTATTGGTTCTCTGTTTCTCTGGAGAATCCCAATGAATATATGTCCCTTCATGAAAATTGACTCTTTATACTAGATCTCTTCTTTAAATGCTCTCACGGAGGATATTTTTCTCCCTTCCTTTAATTGTAACAAATAATTATTTGTGTAACTGTTTGTTTAGTATCTGTGTTCTTCACTAGACAAAGTTCCTTAGGGGTAGGTTCAGATTATCTTGTTCACCAGTGTATTCCCAGACCTAGCATATTGCTGATACATAGTAATACTCAGTGAATATTTATTGAATGAAAATATATATAAGTGGATAAACAAATGCATATTTGAGATCATCATAAGGAACAGAATTCCTTTTCACAATTGGAATGAGTTGTCTCAGCAGATTGGAGTTTAAAATCTAGTTATGTATCAACTGCCCACTCCACTGCCAATTTGCAATTTAATACACCAGTCTCTCAGAAAGTCCAGTTCAACCCACAAATCCTATAAAGGGGCTTATGAGAATCATTGTGAGGGCAAGATACTTTTAGAAATAGGAGAAAAAAAGTCAAAGGAATGGGAGGCCAAAAGAGAGCACAAGAGGAAGTATGAAGAAGAGAGGAAAAAGAAAGATACTGAAAGAAGATTGAAGTGCACTGAGTAAGCAGTACAAATGCTACAGAAGAGATAGTCCCTATTCTATTTCTGCACACTTGGGAGCTTCAACCATGTATTCAAGTGCATATGATCCTGTGGGCATATATCTATACAAGTACACACACTCTTGCATGCACACATGCACAAGCACAAACACTCCTGTATGCACACACCTACACAAGTAAACATGCTCCTGTGTGCACATGTATCCACAGATGCTATACTCCTGTGTGCACACATATGCACAAGTATACACACTTATGTCTGCACACATATACATACACATATACAAACACACATTTATTCCTAGGTCCTAACCCACATGTAGATTTACCTTGAAGCAAAAGAAGATTAAGCTTCAGGATCCATTACACATATAGATCTTTACAGGGGCCTAAGTCCTAGAAATGTGTTTATGTGGTAATAAACTTTTGTACAATCTGTTAAAGCAAGACACTTTCATATGTCTTTTTTAAATGGACCCCCAGAGTATATATACCTCAGGCCCTGAAAAACCCTGAATCTGTCCCTGTCCCGACCCAGAATATTCTGATTCAGTAGGTTTGGGGGTGAATGTTATATCTTCTTAAAAGATATAACCAAGTGATTTTGACATACAACCAGGTTTGGAAATCACTGATGAAGGACTGCAGACTGATCAGTTTAATGAACCTCTGACATCTAGCTAGTATTTCTTCCTGGAGCTTTGCCACCATTGAGACCTAAATCATGTAGTTTGGAAAAAGCTGACAATTGGCAACATTGACTTCCACATTGAAGTGATGAGTCACATAACTCTCTGTGCTGAGTAAGGAGCACTTCATCTTTATGCACTAGCTGAAGCAATACAGTTCTTTTCAATGAGAAATAAAGGAAACTCAAACATAATATTAGCAGTTGTTAATACCAAGAAAAGAGAGTAAATTAAATTTATTTAAAAAATAAAATTCACGAGGCAATCGAGAATAATGGAATTCCCCTCAACTCATTTTATGACACTAGCATCATACTGATAGCCAAGCCTGGCAAAGATACAACAAGGAAAGAGAATTACTGGCCAATCTCCTTGATAAACATATACACAAAAATTCTCAACAAAATTCTAGCAAATCAGATCCAACAACACATCTCAAGGATCATCCACCATAACCAGGTAGGCTTCATTCCCAGGATACAGGGCTGATTCAACATTCACAAGACTATAAACAAAATTTAGCACATTAACAGATGTAAAACCAAGAATCACATGATTATCTCATTAGATGCAGAAAAAGCATTTGACAAAATTCAGCATTCCTTCTTGATAAAAATCTTTGAGCATCTAGACTTACAAGGAACATTCCTCAAAACAGTAAGAGTCATGTCTGATAAACCCATAGCCAGCATTTTGTTCAGTGGACAGAAGCTGGAAATATTCCCTAAGAACTGGAACAAGACAAGGATGCCTACGTTCACCCCTCCTATTCAACATAGTACTGGAAGTCCTAGCCAGAGCAATCAGGCAGGAGAAGGAGATCAGGAGTATTCAAATAGTAAAATAGGATGATACAATTTTATACCTTGAAAACCCTAGGGAGTCTGTTAAAGGCCTCCTTGCACTGATAAACAACTTCACTAAAGTCTCAGGTAACAAAAATCAACATGCAAAAGACAATTGGATTTCACCTACACCAAATAAAATGTACAATCCCATGCATAATAGCCACAAAAAAATGAAATTCCTTGGCATTCACCTAACCAGAGAAGTGAAAGACCTTTACAATGAGAACTACAAAATACTGCTCAAAGAACTCAAGGATGACACAAACAAATGGAAAAACATTCCATGTTCATGGATTGGAAGAATCAATACTTTCAGGATGTCCATCCTACCCAATGCAATCTACAGAATACATGCAATACCCATCAAATTGCCAATCATTTTTTACAGACCTGGAAACAACAATACAGAAATTCATATGTAAACAAAAAAAGAGCATGACTAGCAAAAATATTCTTCAGCAAAAGAGACAAAGTAGGAGATATCACACTTTCAGACTTTAAACTTAATTACAATGCTACAGTAACCAAGGTGGCATGGTATTGGTACAGGAATAGGCACGTAGACCAATAGAACAGAACAGAGATTAAGGAAATAAAAACACAATCTCTCTACCAACTCATCTTTGACAAAGCCAACAACCCTTGGGGAAATGAGGCCATATTTAGCAAATGGTGCTGGGAAAACTGACTGACACATGTAGAAGAATGAAACTGGACTCCTGCTTATCACCACATACAAAAATCAACTCAAAATGGAACAAAGACCTAAACAAAAAACCTCAAACTATAAGACTCCTAGAAGAACACATAGGAAACACCTTTATGCACATCAGAGTAAGCAATGAATTCTTGACCAAGTTCCCAAAAACAAATGCCATAAAAGTTAAGGCAGACAAGTGGGACCTCATCAAACTGAAAAGCTTTTTCATAGCAAAAGAAACTGTTGGGAGCTGGCCACAGAGGCCCACCTGAATGTTAGGAATCAAGGTGGGCCGTGGACCCCGAGACCACTAGGATGCATTCGGGAGCTGTTGACCCCATTCCCATCTCCCTTTTTCTATTTAGCCAAAAGGAACTCTGCTGACATAAGCTGAAGGCTCTGTGACTGTGACAGGCATGGCTAACTCTAGAAACTCATTGTTCCTGTTTCCCATGAACTGCGGTTTCAGCTTAGGTATTAGATACCTAATACCTAAGGTCACATTTGGGAGGCTTCTATTCGGTACAAGCTTCTTTATAAGATTTAAAAGTATATTTGTAGAATTAGTATATACATATGGAGAGCTGTTTTCAGCTTTTGATGGTATAGGTGATTATCTAGAGTTACCAGAAATGGCCCAGCACGAACTTTAGACTGGGCTGCATTCCTAAGGGCCCAGCACATACTTCGAACTGGGCTGCATTCTTTTAAACTGGTTTTAGCTACAGTTAGTGTAGGGTTTTCCTACTTATTATAGAAACTGAACTTATTTTATTCATAGAAAGTATTGTAGAATAGGTTATGCTACGTCAGTAAATTATGTTAGTTCAAGTATGATCAAACATGATATTTTGAGGTTTAATACGAATACAGCTAACTTTAGAAATTTCATTGTTCCCATTTTCTACTATTGTGGTTTTGGCCTTAGTACAATTTACAGTTTATATTTGGGTTTTATTTTTAGAAGCTTTATTGCTGATGATCAGCCTTATATATTAGGATTAGGAATTAGAAACTTTTATAGAAATTAAGATAGATATATAGGATTTTAGAATAACCATTCTGTTAAGAGATTGTAATCAATTGTTCCTAGAAACGGCCCAGTGTGATCTTTGGACTGGGCCACATTCTTTAGGAACTGGTTTGAGCTATAATTAAGAGTTTCTATAGTGTAGGTAGAATTAGCACAGAATAGAAAGGTATTAGGATTTAAGTTAGACATTAGGTGTTGTGTATGCATAAGCTTTAGAAGTTATTGATTATTAGAATATTAGAATTGTTGTATTGCTTTTGAAGAATATTAACCAAGCATAAGGAACAGTGAGATAATTTTGGGATTGTCCTTCCTCATGCTTGGGAAAATACCTGGTGGGTGGGGGATGCCCCTCATTCACCTGGCTTTGTGTTCATGTAATAGTCTTGGGATTTAACCTGTGAAAATTTGGGATAAAAGACCTACGGTTTGTCCTATTAAACGGCTTCTGCTCAATCCGTTGAACAGTTGTCCATTTTCTTTCTTTCTCTTTCTTTCTCTTTATATCATCCCTCCATCTTTCTTTCTTTCTTTTAATATCTATCCCTCCTACAGAATTGGCTTCTGCACTTGACAGAGTCCAGTCTCTTTCTTTCTTTCTTTTATTATCTATCCCTTCCAGTTTCACCAACACTGCCACATCTTTCCAGGGACTCCCCAAAACCTGCAGGGGTTGCCCTCCCCAAGAAACCATCAAGACAATAAAGAGACAACCCACAGAATGGGAAAAAATATTTGCAAATTATGCATCTGACAAAGGTCTAGCATCCTGGAACTACAAGGAACTCAAACAAAGTGAAAGGAAAACAAACAAACAACCCCATAAAAAAGTGAGCAAAGGACATGAACAGACACTTCTCAAAAGATGCAACCAACAGACACATGAAAAACATCTCAGCCTCACTAATCATCAGAGAAATGCAAATCAAAGCTATAAGGAGATACCAGTAACTCTGAAAAGGATGGCTGTCATTAATATACCAAAAAACATCATGTGCTGGCACAGGTGCAGAGAAAAGGGAACTGAAAAGGTAAACTGAGGCAAAGTGGGGTATTGCCATGTGAATAATGCAAGATTACAATAGAGAAAGAAGTAAAATTTATTATCCATTTTCCATAGACAGAAAGGAGCCAACAGTCATGGGCAAGCATGGCATCGAAGGCTGGGGAACTGAGTATATTTAAGGCTTTTAAAGGGGCGTTTGGGCTAAGGAGAATGTTTAAAGTTTCACTTTTTGATGTAGATCACAAGAATCACATAAGTCTTGTGTCTTGACATCAATAGGCACTGGTATCTCATGATTCCAGGAGATAGGCTGGAGGCCGCTTGCAGTGAACTAATAACAATACATCAAGGCCAGAAGCACAGATGCCTAGAAGAACAATTAGGAGTAGACAAGCTTAAGGGGCTTAGAATAATGGCCAGGTCCTAACCCCAGGAGTGCTGGATCTGCTTCTTGCTAATGATCAGAGGAACTGCTCAGCAAAGTGTGACAGGACCAGAGCAGAAGCAAAAATGGCTGTACTATTACTAGAATTATTTTACCAAGTTCCTCTATTCTAAGTTTCCTGGGGTTCCCGCCTTTCATTTCCTCCTCTTGTCTTTTTCTGAAATTTTCTTATTTGCAACCAGGGATTAAGGGTAAAGGTCAGATTTCTGCAGCTGCTTCCTGCTGAATAGGGGTACAGAGGTGTCCCTACCTACTTACCTACCTACCTAAAAAGCAAGAGAGGTAGAATTTGGGGCAGGAACACCCATGATTTATTTAACATATATAGAGCACCGAGTGAATGCACAAACTACTGTAAGTAGGCATATAATGATGGAAGGGGCAATAGCACTCGAAGCAATGCTAGATCATTGAAAATGATCCTTTAAAGAAAATGTGTTTTCTAACTGGTTGGCGTAGCTAGAGATGTTGGATTGTAAGTCTTCAATTGTAGTGCAGTAGACACTGCCTACCACTCCACAGAGCCCTTCTCCTTTCGCCAACAAGAAATTTAATGCCATGAGATTGCCATGACATATTGTTTAATTTCTCCCTCTACCTGATTAAGCAGGTTTAATGCTTGAGAGGTATATTTAGCTATATAATGGTCACGACATAACAGGGCCTCTAAATCAGGAAAAATATAACTATAAATGGCAACTCCTACTACCTAAGCTATTGGAATCCATGAAGTTCCTACAATAGCTCTCACAAAGTCTTCTGACCAGAGAACGATGTCTCCACAGTTCGTGGTAATTTCTCTGCAGGTTCTGCAGTGGTGTTTAATCTAAACTCCCAGGTGTAATAATCCTCCTAGAAACCTTGCTCTCCCACAGGGAAGCCAGTTGGTTGCTATGAGCTCACCACTATAGTTGATCAGGATGATAGTGCCATTGAGGAAGTGAAGAGTTTGATTACATTTTTGGAAGGAATATACTCCTAAGGGGCTGGTGCCATTAGGCCTGAGTGGAATTGGTTTTCTGCCACTGTGGGAGCATAGAAGTGTGTTGCCTTATCATTCATAGAAGTAACTATTATGCTTCCATGTTTAGCATAAATAGTAACTTTGAAATTCCAGGGGTTTGGGGGGGCCCAGTAGGACCCAGTTCATCGGTGGAAGGGTGGAATATAATGTTACCCATATTTTCTGAAATGCTGCTACATTCAGGTGTTGGCTGTGACAGAAATCATCTGAATCTTGGTGGAAGCCTAATAAAGGTTGGGGAGTAGAGGATTATCCTAGGTTGTAGGAATTATAGTAGCATTAGACACATTAGTTGGGGTTTCAGGTCTAAAAGGGTGGTCAAAAATTAGTCATCTTTGAGCCCAAATGTACGATTAAATGTTGCCATGACCAGGAAAATGAGTATGCTGGTAGAATTCATGTTGGAAGGGGTATTCACTGAAGTATTTAGCCAGGCCTCGTAGATATTTTGTAATAATTTTACCTGGCACCAGTTACAGTTGAAGTATTTTATTTCTTAGCCTTTTGAATAGCTGTATTATTTCTAGTCCCCACCAGTGTTTAAGAAAAACCATAAAATTAACATGGTACTTGCAGGCTTTTACTACATCAGATCCCCCAGACATTTCATGAGTTTACCTTTTTGAAGAGGTATTTAAGTTTACCTAGTGGCTCCAAAGAGCACAGCTCAGTTGGTTGGTCTGGGGTAGGAACGTTGGAAAGTGGCCGGGTTGTTGCTTTAAATCTGGACAGATGTATCCAGGAAGGGAGTCCCAGAAGTTTGGCCACTGTGGGAGTGGTTAAAATGACACGAAAGTGCCCCTTCCATGGCAGCTGAAGGAGTTTAGTGTGACCCTGCAAGTCTTTAAGAAGCACCCAGCCTCTGGGTTGCCGTTGTGACTTGAGACTGGGCCCTCGCAAGGGGCCAGAAGATGTTGATCTGCAAAGTCTCTCAAAAGGTTTCTGGCTAATTCCAGGACTGGGAGATCATTTCCTAGGGAAGGAGGCTCTGTGAGCAGTCCAGGCTGAAGAAGAAGGGGCCTGCCATACATTAATTTAAAGAAGCTAAGGAACAAAGTTGCCTTGGGAGTGAGCCATGGACAGTAACTGTGGTCATCCTAGTTTAAATTCCGTAGATATTCTGGTCAGGTGTTGTTTAAGAGTCAAATGAGCTTTTTCTACTTTACCAGAGGACTGAGGATGGTGTGCTGCATGGAGATTAAAGTCTATACCTAAGTCCTCTGAAATTTGCTGCATTATCTGAGAAGTAAAGGGCATGCCGTTCTCACTGCAGGGAGATAGGAAGTCCAAATTGGGGAATTATCTCATTTACTAGGGCCTGTGAAACTTCTGAGGCTTTCTCTGAAGTTGTGGGAAAGACTTCCAATCCCTGAAAAGGTATCAACAAAAGTTAACAGATATTTATACTTTTTATATCTTGGCTTATGGGTGGAATCAAGTTGTTAGTCCTGTCTTGGTGCATGTCCCCTTAACTGGTGAGTGGGCAGAGAAGGTGGAAGTCTTAAATGTCCCTGGGGGCTGACTGTTCTACAGATGAGGCACTCCTTAGTAATAGAGTTTTAATTTGGAGTTTAAGTTGAGACACATGACCTGAGAACCTGAGATTTTCTTCCTATGTATAGTGAATTATGAAGGCAGGTTAGAATTTCATCTTCCTGATGAGCAGGCAGGATGAGCTTCCCCTGAAGAATTAGCCATTCCCCCTTCTTTATAGCCCCTTTTTTTGTGTAAACGGTGTATTTCCTCCATAGAGTATTCTGGAATAACCAAGGAAATAGTTATAGCCTCAGTGGCTGGGTAAGGCACAAGGGTTGCCCTTTTGGCCTCTTTATCAGCTTTTTCATTTCCTAAGGCTTCCAGGTTGTACAATCTCCGGTGTCCTTTGCAGTGTATTACTGACACCTGAACTGGAAGCTGGGCTATCTTAATGAGCTGTAAAATTAAAGAAGCACGCTTAATAGGTGTTCCCTTAGTAGTTATCAGTTCTCTTTCTTCCCAAATAGCTGCCTGGGAATGTAAAATATGGAAGGCATGTTTTGAATCAGGGTAAATATTAAGCCTTTTACTTTTGCCTAGTGCAAGTGCCTGAGTCAGTGCAATGAGTTCTCCCTTTTGAGCTGAAGTTCCTGGAGGTAGAGGCACACTTTCTATGACCTCAGTTGTAGTAGTAATAGAATAGCCTGCTTGTCTTTCCCCATTCAGAGTAAAACTGCTACAATCTATATACCATTCATGCCCTGGGTCTGAGAGAGGAGCATCAGTCAGATCTACTCTGACTTCTCTAGAGGTTTCTAAATTTTCTCAGCAATCACGTTCTATTGGTTCCAGGGGACAACGGTAGCCAGGTTTAGAGTATTAGATTTCTGAATGGTAAGGTTAGGATTTCCCATTAAAGGAGTTTGATAGCTCGTAAGGCGAGAGATGGTGAAAAATTTATAAGCATTGTTCTTTAAAATGTCTATAACCTGATGTGTGGAATACACATCTATGTGCTGACCATAGCTAAGTTTGCTAGCCTCCTGAGTGAGCAGGGCTGTTGTAGCCAGTGCTTTGAGGCAGGGTGGCCATCTCTTTGCTCTGTTGTCTAGTTGCTTTGATAGAAAATCCACAGCCTTAAGATCTGGTCTATATTTTTGTCCTAATAGCCCCAGTGCTATTCCTCCCCTCTCTGTTGTAGAAAGAAGAAAATTCTTTTGGAGATTAGGCAGGGCCAAGGCTGACCCTCGTGTGAGGGCCCACTGCAAAGTATTGAAGCCATTCTGAACTGGCAAATGCCAATAGAGAGGCTCATGTTCTGGACCCTGTTTTGCCTTTTATTGAGGTTTTGCTACGAGGTAATTATTTGGGATCCAGATTCTAAAGTAATCTGTGAGCCTTAAGAATGCTCGGAGCTCTTTCTTTGACTGGAGAAGTGGTAGAGAGGCAATAAGTTGTTTCCTTTGGGTAGTTACGGTCCTATGTCCTAGACTCAGCTTGAAGCCTAAACCGATGACTTGCTTTGAATTAGGCTGAGTTTTGGACTGAGAAAACCCATAAACTTTGTTACAAAAGAAGATGTAAAGAGTAACAGTATCCTGCTGGGATATTTCAGGGGAAGGACTACATAAAAATAAATCATCCACATACTCATTTGTACACCTAACCCTGAATTGTACCCCACATATTTAAAACAAAATTTAAAAAATTATCTACATATCGTATAAGGGTGCTATATTCAAATGAGCTGAGAGAATATGAGGCTAAAGCTTAGCCAAAAAGGTGAAGGGTCTCAGAAGCCCTGAGGCAATACAGTCCACGTTAGCTGCTGAGACCTACTGGAATCTAGACTGGTCCATGTAAAGGCGAAAATACTGTGAGACTCCATAGACAGGGGAATGGTAAAGAATGCATTCTTTAAATCTAGGACTGTGAAATACTGTGTATTGGGTGGCACCATGCTGAGGAGATTGTATGGATTAGGAACTGTAGGATGAAGGGAACCACAGCTTCGTTAATGAGTTACAAATCCTGCACCAGGTGATAACTTTCATCAGATTTGTAAACCAGGAGAATGGGAGTATTATAAGGGGAACTGGCTGGTTTAAGAACTCCAGCTTTGAGGAATTTAGTAGTTAAGGGTTTGAGACCCTGTAATGTGGCATAGCTAATGGGATACTGAGGCTTACTGGGGGAAGGAATGTGGTTCTTTAAGCTGAATGGAGATAGGCACGGTATGTGAAGCTCGGTCTGAAGTAGAAGTGTCCCAAACCAGAGAAGTAACCTGTTCTTTGATATAAGAAGGGAGAGGAAGGGGTGTTATGGCCTCTTGGGCAGGGCCCTGGTCTGTAGAGAGCTCGGGCAAATCAGGAGTCTTGTGGAATATTCCTATGAAGCAAACTGGTGGGGGTTCAATGTGAGTTCCCAGTTTATGCATACTATTCCTGCTGAGCAAGGGAGCAGGACAAGTAGGGATGACTAAAAATGAATGGTGGAACATTTGATTTCCCAGTAAGCATGGTTAACCCACCCAGTAGTGTGGTTAGGGGCTTAGAAAGAATGCGCCGACCCCTACTATAGAGACAGGGGAAGGAAGAAGGGGACCAGGAAATTCAGTTAAAGCTGAGTGGGTAGCCCCAGCATCGATGATGGAAGAGATTAGCCTACCAGTGACAGAGACTTCCACTGTGGGTTCAGATGGTTGAATGAGGTGCTCAGAAGATCATGGGGCAACTGAACCAGAGGTGTATATCAATCAGATTGAAGCAGACCCAGTAGGTCTGGCTCAGGGACTGACCTGGCCACGTGGTGCATGACTCATGCCTAAGAATAGGTAGATGGTTCTACCGTGTGTTAGTTTGGCAGCCATGCTGGGACCTGGGGTAGGGGGAAGGGAGTGCTCCTCTGTCTGACTGAGCAGACATGGCAATTACTTCCCATTGCCCAACCGGTCCACACTTAGAACACAACAGTCTTTAGCCCAGTAACCAGATCGATGACACTTAAAACAGTTTCCTGGTGTCTGTTGTTTACCCAGGTTATTACCAGATTTCCCAGGGTTGGAGTCTCTGTTTCTCCTTTCCTCAGCTCTAGTAAGACCTGTGGCTATGAGCTAGAAGTTCTGGGTCTTAGCTTTCCTGTCCTAGCTAGATATAAAAGTTCTGATTGGGGAGTCTGCGGGCCTTTTTCCAATTTTTGATGTTTTCATTTAATATCTGGAACTGACTGGGAAATGAAATGCATAGCTAAAATGGATTGTCCTTCTGGAATACCTGGATTTAAATTAGTATAACACTGCATGGCCTCAGATACACGGGCTAGAAAAACTGTGGGATATTCTTTGGCCTCTGGACCATTTCCTTGACTTTATCATAGTTTACTTGTTTGATAATGGCCCTTTGCATGCCGTGTACTAGGCAAGGGATAAACTGACCCTGCTTTTCCCTATCTGGGGAATTGGGTTGATAGTTGAAATATTCTCCCGGGACAACCACTGCAGCCAGAGAATACTGACCAGGCTGAGCACAGCTAAGTTCGTTTGCCAATTCCTGGACTTTAGCAAAAATTTACTCAAACTCCTCATGATTGGTAATAGTGGTCAAAATAACTTGAATATCTCTCCAAGTGAGGTCCTATGAGAGGGAGAGACATTGGAACTCCTTGGCAAATTTAGTTGGATCAGCAGAGAAAGATCCTAGTTTAGTTTCAATTTGGGAAAAATCTACCATGGAAAATGGGACATGGACTCTGGCTATTCCTTTGGCTCCTGCAACTTCCCTCAGGGGGCATTGGTAGATAATAGTGGGAGCTTGGAGCGGTATGCCAGAGCAGGTGTGTGCAGGTGAAGATGGTGGTGGAGAGGAGAGAAGAGGAGAAGAAGGACTAGAATCGGCAGCCACAGCTGGTCATTGGTACCGAACTCATGTCCTTAGGTAGAGGTGGGTATAGGGAAGGAGGAGGAAGAGAAAGGGCTGGTAGGTTGGAAGAGGAGCCTTCGGAGGGAAAGGAGGTAAAGGTGGATTCCAAGAAGCAGAGGCAGTCAGGGCAGCAGGATCCAAGTCATCTGGGGATGAAGTGTCTTTTGGGGGAGTGAGAACAAACATGCGACAGGAAAAGAGTAGGTCCTGATGACGAGCTAACTTGAAAAAAGCTCGGACATGAGGGACTTCATTATGTTTCTCATTTGGTGTTACATGCCAAGGAGCCTCTGCGTGGCCAAACATCCCCATTGCCCAACTTATATTCTGGCCAGGATATTTCACAATAAAATACGAGGTGTTTGGGGCGGATATCCTTCTCTAACAAAAGAGGCTTAAGAATCTTTAAAAGATATGCCAGTGGTGAGTCTTTTCCCATGACTGACTGAGAATTTCCCATGAGGAGGACTAGAAGAGAAAGAGAAAGAGAGCATCCTAAGAACAGTGTCTGAGAGGCCAGAGAGAAAGCCATCCACTTCCTGAGCCCAGTGTCCCAGACACAGGATTAATGGAATTAGGCTGTGTATGTAGGTAAAGAGTGAGAGAGGGCATCCCCTGTCCCCCTAACCCACTGCAGACAGCATCTACACCATAGAGGACCCCAGGCCCCAGCGCTAGGGCTGCTCTGAACCATGCATTTAGGAGTCTTGGCCAAGATTTCTGCAGGGGGCCCCAGGCCTCAGTAACATGCTCCCAAATGGACTTAGAGAGAGAGAAAAAGGTGGCCTCTCAGGGTTGTTCCTGGATCCCCTTCCTGATCAGATAAGCAATTGGACTCACCAGAGATGTCACTTTGTACCAAGCAAAGGAGAGGGGCCAAGCACCTCGCTTCTCACCCTAAAGGACAATGACCGTCCAAGACCTTCCTTCAGGGACCATCTTGCCTTTTCAGGTAGTTGCCCTGGTGAAAAGGTCATCAGTTGCCCTCTGAGATCTAGTGTGAAAGGGAAAAGCAGCTCTGCCCCTGGGATTGTAAGGGGGGTGGATATGAAAGAAATTGCTTCAGCCTTGAAACAGGTGTTACTCCCTTCCTGGAGGTTTTTCTTTGAAGGTTTCTCCTCTGTAAACATTGCAAGATAAATTGTATCTTTACCCACTACACCTGTCTAATTAGCACATCTGCTTCTGTAAACTCACTAGCTTGCTGATGTCAGCAGAATATTGTGGTAAGAGCTCTGGAAAATGTCCAGCTCTAACTTTAGCTAACCAAGATGTAAGCTAGGACTACTTAAGGGAGCACTGAGCAGGGGCTCAGGGCCATCTTGCTTGGAATTTTCCTGCAAGCAGTCGCCAGCTGGCAGAGCCTTGACTAATAAACTTCTCCTTTGTTAAAATTGTCAGTGGGCTGTTATTTAATTGCTCGGACCCTACTTCATATGGGGGCTCATCTGGGATAACCAAGAGCTTAAATTACATCCATTTTAACCGACAGGCCTTGTGGGGCTGCGTCCCTGCAAACTCTCTGGGTTCAATTGGGCCTGTATCTCTGGCAGACTTACAATGCCCCTGGAAGCCCTCAGAGAGGTAAGTCAGGCTCCTGATTTCTGTTTTGAGTGCTCTCCTGTAGGGACCCTCGGGAAAGCTGGAGGCAGCACTAATTCCGGTGTCCGAAGTCCTAGTGAGACATCACTGGGATCTCCTGTTTTGCCCTCGGGCAGCCAGATCTCTCTGTTCAGTTTTTGCTGTCTTGTTTGTGTGTTCAGTGTTTGTTACTGTCATGTCTGTTATTGTAATTAATATCATGGGTGGAACGGGAGCCCCACCTTTATGCCCACATGGGATAATTGCCAACAGCTTCTCCAAGCTCTCTTCACCGCAGGAGAGAGGGAGAGAATCCACCAGGAAGCAAGGAAGTTAATTCTGGGACCTGGCGGCCGGCCAGCAGAACATGCAGGATTGAAGCACGTCTTTCCCCCTGACAGACCAAACTGGGACCCTAACACTAATCATGGTAGGGAGTGTCTCACCACTTATCACTGGACTCTGTTGGGGGTTTCCGGGCTGCTGCAAGGCACCCCACAAATTTATCTAAGATGAGTGAAGTCACTCAAGGGCCACAGAAATCTCCCACCACTTTTCTGGAGCGTCTCATGAAGGCCTATCGGACATACACCCCAATAGACCCAAAGGCACCAGAAAACCAGAGGGCATTAGGAATAGCCTACGTCTCCCAGTTGGCCCCTAAAATATATATATAAAAAGAAAAAAAGGGAGCTGATTAAGTTGTTATACTTCACTTAATGAGACATGTTGTCTTTTAAAAACTCAATTGGCATATGTTTCTTTATGTCATTGTATGTTTCCCTCCCTTCCTTAGCCTGTGTTCTTCTTCACTAATTCTGAAGGAATTCATTCTAATCCACCTGTAAAGAAACATAGACATGTCTCATATGCTACTTAGCCTTTTGCTAGCTCAGTGCAAGTTAATGCTAGCCTTGAAAAAAAAATAATAATTTTGTAATCTTTCTCTGGCAACTAAGGAACTAAGTAAACTGTTCTTGTATTCAAATGCTAAACCAGGCTAGTTGACAGTAAGTCTGTTTCTAAAGGTTTAGGCCTTGCCTAAGATCATAATCAACTGCTTGTCCCTGTAAAACTGTTGGGAAATCTCTTAGAGTCTGGTAATGTATGCTGAGTCCCTACTTTATATTGTAATGCTAAATAACACTAATGCTTGTGTTTTTGGTTATACCTGACTAGCATACCTCTTATAAGACTAGTGAAACTTTAAATGCTAAATACTTTGCAGGACTTAATAAGGCATGGGAACTGGCCATTCCCACCTGATTAAGTCACCTTGTAAGCTCAGTACTTCACCTAAGGAACAGGTGAAGTACTAGGCACACTCTGTGGCGCATAGAGTGAGACTTAACCACTCTCATTTAATTGTCCACATCTTATGACTAAGGCTGCTGTTTAGTAATTCATGAGGATTTTTGACAATTTTGCCTGTTCATAATTAGGAATAAGTAGGAACAGATCATTTTACATCTATATGGCCTGTTCACTTTTAAAAAGTTTTGTACCAGGTCATTTTTTGTAGACATCATTGGGAAGTCGTGGAGTAAAAAAAAAAGGGGGGGGCTTCAAGAAAAGCTGAGAACACTCAGTCTGGGAGAAGCCATCAGGGTTCCAGGAATTCCTGGCATTGCTGTTTATGATTTTATTTAGTAATATGTTTGTTTTAGATTCTCCATTGAGAAATAAATTCTAAGTGTTCAGAGCAAATTCTGGGTTTTCAAGAAACGTGACCAAGAGAGTATGTAGTGGTCTGTGCCCTCGGACACCCTGATGGGAGAGATTTTGAATGATTGGAGCAAATTAAAATTACATGGTATAATAATAATAATAAGTGCATTATTAAAAAATCAAATTTGAACTCACTACAAGTTAGCAGATAATAAAATATGGAAAAGAAAAAACCTACCTGGCAATTAAATTCACTTTGTAGACCTAAGGAAAAATAAAATCGTCAAAAGTTCTATATGCAGAGGCATTTTAAAAATTTATTTCACTACTTTGCAAACAAGATTATATCTTATAGAATATTAAAAGCCAGACTCCAGAAGCTTAACTCAGGGAATACCAAACTCCCAATTATAGAAAGCCTCTGAAGTTCTTAGAAACTGAAACATTAAAAAAACATTAAAAAAAAAAAAGGAAAAGAACTCCAAAATGAGCACCAGCCAGAGGAAAGGTAAACAAATTGGCAGTTGCCACTAAAGGCAAAGCTCCAGCCATCCAAAAGAGGCCTGATAAAGATAAACCTACTAAGGGGAATGGTATCAGCTGCTATGAATGTGGTCAATCTGGGCACCTAAAACATAATTGTTCTTAATGGCCTAAGCCTCCAGGACCTTGTCCAATATCCGGACTAAAAAACCACTGAAAGAAATGGTGTGGCCTCTCCTGAAGGTGGGGAACACCTAGCTCGATGATGGTGGCTGTTGACTGAAGGGGGGGGGGCATGGCCCAGTGCAGCACTCTGTATGCCATCCACCCAGAGAATCCTTGGTTCTATATAAATGTGGCTGGGGTCCAAATTAATTTCTTAATTAATACTGAGGCTAAGTTTCTAGCCCTTGTGCTCATACTGAACTTCTTTCTCCTAAAACCTACTCTCTAGTGGGAGTTAAAAGTGTTCCAAAAACTAAATGTTTCACCTAACAGTAACTAAAAGGTGAATTCAAATTACAACTGTAAAAGGCTATCTATAAATAAATAAAAAGGAAAGCAAAAAGCAAAGGAAAAATATAAAAAGGTTGCTGGTATACAAATAAGGTTTTAGTAAGAAAAAAACAGAAATATAAGAAAAAATGTATTTTTATCTAAGAGGAAATCTTATATGGTACATTTCTGTCCTATAATAAAGTAAATAGTTATGAGAATTTTTTTTGTTATCTAAGAGGAAATCTTATATGGTACATTTCTGTCCTATAATAAAGTAAATAGTTATGAGAATTTTTTTTAAGGGGGTAAAAAAAACAAAAATAAAATGGTATAAGCACACCAAAAATGGTATAAGGAAAGTTTATGAAAAATATGCATACAAAAGAAATTCTATAAACAATCTAGGCATAATAAAGTCTTTCTGGATGCAAGTCTCCAAGCATTTTTTAATTTCCCTTCAAATTTTATATAAAATTTACTTAAGTGCCTAGTTCAAATGATAGTCTAAAATAATCTGTCAGGCTACCATTACAGTCCAGAAATACAAAAGCTGGTACTAGCCGGGCTCGGTGGCTCAGCCCGTAATCCCAGCACTTTGGAAGGCTGAGGTGAGTGGATTGTCTAAGCCCACGGGTTCGAGACCCACCTGGCCAACTTGGCAAGACCTTATCTCTACAATAAATAAAAAAATTAGCTGGGCGTGGTAGTGCGTGCCTGTAGTTCCAGCTACTTGGAAGGCTGAGGCGGAAGGATCAC
>NW_007249309.1:250512-274277 GCF_000164805.1 Carlito syrichta | reverse complement strand
CCGGGAGCAGCCACTGCACTCCAGTCTGGGCGACAGAGTGAGACTCCAACTAAAAAACAACCACAAAAAACAAAAGCTGGTACTTGTAATAAAGCCACAGAAATTAAAGTTTATCATTTAAGTTATGCTAATAACTTCGGGCCTTGTAACTTTTGTACAAAAAGGTAATCAGCCACTGCCTACAATTGTCAAAATGTGGGCCTGATTTTATTCCTTTTATTGAACTAGAATCCAGTAATTTCATGCTCACATAACGATCATCCAAAAAAATTCCAGCCAATGCCTACAAACAATGCCACTGCTGAAACAAATCTGAATGCCTCAAGTCAGACTGGGAAAAATTTTCCATCTCTAGCTAGGCAGAACTGCGCCCATTATCAGCTCTGAAGAAATTACAGAAGATGGATCTTCACCCCTCAGCAACCCAAATGATTATGGGATCGAAAAATCTCTAAAGAATAAATAATTAAGTCAGGGTAGCTAGCACAGGCTAGACATAAATAAATTTCCTATAGGTAGATTTTAAAAGATGTTCAAACATTTTCTACTGCAGGTCAAGTGGTAATGTATTCCACCCCTTGGCAAATTCAGGGAAAACTCCATCAGATGTAAAAACTAGGAAGTACAATCTTTCAATTTGTGAGTTAACATAATAATCACTAGAAATCCTTTGGAGACATGTGTAAACTAAACATAGGTATTTGGTATTGCATTACTCAGGATCCAAGTCCCTGAAATGGAATTTGTTAAACCTTTGAAATTGTTTAATGGTAGGCCTTTTTCCTACACCTCTGAAGGAAAGGGGAGCTACAAACCTAAATGCTCATAAGAAAATGTGTTGTCTATTTGGGACAAATTTTAATCACAGTTTATGAGCTTATTTCCCTAGACGCTTCTTGGACCAGAGGAAACTCAAACATCCCAGGGGAGTAAGTGCTGCTAAAAATTGAAGAAAGGAAGAACCCAACCAACAATTCAGAATTAAGCTAGCCTTCCCGGACTGGGAGTGCACCGTAGATTCAGCAACACCCCTTAAACTGACCTTCTGGAAAGTCAAAATTTCTCAAACCCTGCTCTCCAGCCCTGCTTTAGTCACACACCAGAGGCTGACTGATCAATGCATGGCAGAAGATTAAGGATTCAGCTTAAGAACTCAGCGGACATTACTGATAAGCCATTGTTTTGCTTTGCCAACCTTTATATTTGCTAAACTGTTTGTCATTTTAATTGCTTTACAACTAACTTTATTTGCTGTAGGATTAACAGAGTTGTTCCCATGGAGCATGTTAGACAAGGGTTTTACTAGCATTCCCATTCTTTCTTATGATAGGAAATGTTCTTGTGCTTTTATGTATTTCTGCCTAATTTGGGTGTTTATCACTTCCCTCACGCACCCAGCATATACGTGTATAGAAACTATCTGGTCAGACCTAAGAGCTTTCCATCATTATTCATCCCAGCCAGAAGTTTGTTCTGGTGGCCAACAAGGCCTGTTTGGTATTGGGCATCTGCTTATGCAACTAAATCTTCTCAATGTACTAAAGGGCTATTTTGAACATACGAAAAGGTTGCATATGCCCAGCTCCCAGCATTATAAAAAGGCATGTGTACCATAGGAATAATCCAGCCAGGATTTTTCCTTCTGCCTAACCCAAGGGGGAATGAACTAGGCATCCCCCTTTATGAAAGCCTCAAAACCCGAGGTGCTCCATCACTCGATCCTTCGATCCCTCGATCAAGTTCCTATTATAGGAGGGACCCAGGTTTGAAAAGATAACAAATAGCCACCCCAGAGAATTATAAATACTTATGGCCCAGTCACATGGGGGCAAAATGGGAGTCAGAAATACTGCACACCTATATTGCATTATTAGGTTACAGGCTGTCTTAGAAATTATAACTAATCAAACAGCCATGGCTTTTGAGCTTGTTGCTCAGCAGCAAGCCCAAATGTGCGCAGCTATTTATCAAAACCGCCTAGCTTTGAACTACCTAATGGCGGAAGAAGGAGAAGTATGTGGCAAATTTAATAGCTCTAACTGTTGTTTGCAAATAAATAATAATGGTTCTCAAATCCCACTACACCCCTTTGTCTGAAGAGTCAATGATTTGACTCTCAGCACAACTGAAAGAGGGGAATGTGAAAGGGAATAAAAGCAGCCTCTGCCCCTGGGATTGTAAGGGGGGTGGATATGAAAGAAATGGCTTCAGCCTTGAAACAGGTGTTACTCCCTTCCTGGAGGTTTTTCTTTGAAGGTTTCTCCTCTGTAAACATTGCAAGATAAATTGTATCTTTACCCACTACACCTGTCTAATTAGCACATCTCCTTCTGTAAACTTGCTGGCTTGCTGATGTCAGCAGAATATTGCGATAAGAGCTCTGGAAAATGTCCAACTCTAGCTAACCAAGATGTAAGCTAGGACTACTTAAGGGAGCTCTAAGTGGGGGCTCAGGGCCCTATTGCTTGGAATTTGCCTCCTGCAAGTGGTCACCAGCTGGCAGAGCGTTGACTAATAAACTTTTCTTTGTTAAAATTAAGTCGGTGGGCTGTTATTTAATCGCTTGGACCCTAATTCACTAGTCTGGTCCATAGAGAAGCTTGAAGAACTCAGTTTGCAGGATGAGGTAGATAATAGACCTTAGCCTCCCACACTAATAGGCCCCAGGAGTCTGCTGCTTTTCCCTGGGGCCTTCAGACACATTGGGGAGCAGCTCTGCCCACAGTCACCAATGGCCACAAAGTTCCAGCATAGTCCACGGAGAGACACAGATGTGAAGAGAGGAGAGTGAAGAAAGAGTTGTGGAGGGGAAGGGAACCCCAAACTGGGGTGTACTCCCTATATGGGCCACCAGATGAAAGAATAAACTGAGCCAGGCTCAGTGGCTCACCTGTAATCCTGCACCTTGGGAGGCTGAGGTGAGTGGATTACTTGAGCCCGCGGGTCCGAGACCCACCTGGGCAACTTGGTGAGACCTCATCTCTACAATAAATCAAAAATTAGCTGGGCGTGGTAGTGCACGCCTGTAATTCCGGTTACTCGGAAGGCTGAGGCGGAAGGATCACCGGAGCGCAGCAGGTGGAGGCTGCGGTGGCCGGGAGCGGCCACTGCACTACAATCTGGGCAACAGAGTGAGACTCCAACTCAAAAAAAAAAAAAGAAAGAGTAAACTGAGGCAAAGTGGCCCGGTGCCATGGGAGTAATGCAAGATTGCAACAGAAAAAAAGTAAAATTTATTATCCACTTTCCACAGAAAGGGGCCAACACTCATGGGCAAGTGTGGCCTCAAAGACTAGGGAGCTGGATATATTTAAGGCTCTTAAAGGGGAGTCTGGACTAAGGAGAATGTTTAAAGTTGCACTTTTTGATGTAGATAATAGACATAAGTCTTATGTCTTGACATAACCAGGCACCAGTATCTCATGACTCCAGGTGGTGGGCTGGAGGTCAGTTGCAGTAAACTAATAACAATACATCAAGGCTGGAAGCACAGATGCCTAGAAGAAGAATAATTAGGACTGGAGAGGCTTAAGGGGCTTAGAATAATTACTAGGCCCTCACCCCAGTAGTGCTGGTTCTACTTCTTACTAATGATGAGAGGAACTGCCCAGCAAAGTGTGACAGGGTTAGAGCTGAAGCTAAAATAGCTGCACTATTGCTAGAATTATTTTACCAGTTTCCTGTATTCTAAGTTTCTTGGGGTTCCCACCTTTTAGGAATACTTCTACACTGTTGGTGGGAATGCAAGCTAGTTCAATCTCTATGGAAAACAGTGTGGTGATTCCTAAAAGAACTAAAAATTGATCTCCTATGCAATCCAGTAATCCCTCTCCTGGAAATATACTCAGAAGGGGAAGAAAAATCTCTCTACCAAAAAGACACCAGCACACACAATTTTATGGCCATATTATTCACAACATCAAAAACATGAAACCAACCCTGCTGCCCATTGAAAGTGGGCTGGATAATGAAAATGTACATATACATGATGGAGTATCACACAGCTATAAAGAAGAACAAAATTATGGACTTTGCAGCAACTTAGATGGTGTCAGAGACCATCATACTAATTGAATTATCACAGAAACAAGGAACTGAATACTGCATGTTTTCACTTATAAGTGGACCCTGAACATTAATCACATTAGCACAAGGGTGGGATTGATAGTAACTGAGCACTGCTAGGGGAGGGAGGGAGGAGGAAGGTGGAGGACATGTGACAACACAAAGGGTACCTGGTCCACTACCAGGAGGAGTGAAGGTCAGTTAGAAGCCTAAATGTCACCTGCATGCAGCCTACTTGGCGTAGTTAATCCTTGCTTGTACCCCACATCTGTATAAAGAAAAAACATTTTTAAATAAAATTCAGTTATGAAAGTAAGATGTACCTGGCAGTAGTGAAGAAGAGAATGAAAGTAAAAAAGAAGAAAGTCAATAGTTAGAAATAAAGAAATGTGTTAATGGCCTAAATGTTCAATGAGGCAGGATAAGGAAGCATTGCAATGAGATACTTAAGCAATAAACTTGCAGGAATAGGAGACTGTGGTTAAAGAGTAAAATGCTTGATTATGTAACTTTAGAGATGATATGGTTTGGGGTGATGTCAAGGTTGAGGCTGTACCCAGGGGAGGAGGTAACTTGGGTTGAATGGAGGAGAATCTTATTGGAGAACAAAGGATCTAGGCTGTGAAATGGGTCATGCCATGAATGGTGAAGTCCTGCAAGATTGTGGGAGGTGTGTAAAAGGGAGAGGAGAACCAGGAACCAGGTGTCAAAGCCATCAGTGCATGAGAGGCTAGGAGGTTACTGCAATGAGGACAGTGAGAAGATGGTTTATCTCAGTATTTCAAAGAAGCAGGGTTGTTTTGTTTTTTCTTTACTTTTCCTTTACAAGAGAGTGGAAAGACAAAGATCTGTAAAGACACTTATTGTAAAGGAGGAGACCATCTCTGCCTTCCAATGCTGAGGTGTGTGCAGGGTGGAGAACAAATATTGTCATCTTGAGAGGTCTGCAGGGGAAATGATGCCCTCAGAAGGCAGCCAGTTTGCCAACAAAGCGAAGAGATAGGAGAAAAGTTTGGAGAGGAACTGGAGGATCTCTGGGTTGATGGGGGTGGGAAAGCGGGTTGCTGACTGTGAAGCAGGAATTCCAGTTATGGCAGGGAAGGAAATCAAGTTTGGGTTAAGAGAGAGCAGTTAGGTGAACTGTCTAGAAAATGACATATGATAAGAGGAGCTTATACTCCAGATGTGAGGAAAACAGCTCTGTGAGTCATGCTAGATTTGCTTGATAGGATTACAGAGGTAGATGGGTATTGCAGTCTAATTCTGACCTGGAGTGAAGACTACAGGTTATTGTTTAGGAATTTGCATTCTTTCTACCCATGAAAAACTGATGGCAACTGCAGTGAGTGCAGCTTTGGTTGGCAGCAACAATCAAGTAATCCTTGTGGTCATCTGTGTAGGATAGGGAATGTGTAGGATAGGGCAGTAGCCCTTTTCATGGATCTACAGATGCTGGTTTCAATGGCACTTGTCTCTTGTCTCATGATGAGCACATGATCTTTCAGCATTCATTCCTTTCTCTGGGTTTTGTGATGGTTTTATAACACTCACAAATAACTAGTGTTATCTAGTTGTACCCTTTGGGGTTATAGAATAGTTTAAAAACTATTCACTTTTTTTCTTATCACCATTCAAGTGGCTATTAACATGTCCCTGAGACCTTTCTGTCCCAAGTCGTCTTTAGGCTGAATGTGCACTAGTTTTTAAAAATTGCACAAAAGCAACCATCTAAAAGTGTACAATTCAATGCCATTTATTACATTCACCACCTCTGTCTAGTTCCAAAATATTTTCATCAAAAGAATACTCTAAACCAATTAAGCAGTTAGTCCCCATTCCCTCCTCTCCTCAGCCCCTGCTAAACTCTAATCTATTTTTTTCTCTGTGCATTTACTTATTCTATGTATTTCATATAAATGGAATCATTCAATATGTAACCTTTTGTATCTAGCTTCTTTCACTGGTATAATGATTTTAATCTTCATTCACCTCCGGTCTCATCTTTCCCTCCTCTGTGCCCCAGGACGCTGACCCCTCGAGATTTCATCATCCTATCTCTGATGGTCTGGTTTCCAGTTGGTTTGACTAGCAGTCTCCTAAAGGAAATCATAGAGTTAAAGGAAAGAGAGGTTAGGAAATTTCTCACTATTGTCTCCTTTCTTTGGTACTCTGACTCTGGAAGTAGTTTTGTCCTGCCTCCACTACAGCTCCTGACGGGTGACTTTCTGGTTTTTTTTGTTTTTTTTTTTGAGTTGGAGTCTCACTCTGTCACCCAGACTGGAGTGCCGTGGCCACTCCCAGCCACCGCAGCCTCGACTGCTGGGCTCCGGCGATCCTTCCACCTCAGCCTTCCGAGTAGCTGGAACTACAGGCACGCACTACCACGCCCAGCTAATTTTTGATTTATTGTAGAGATGAGGTCTTGTCAAGTTGCCCAGGCGGGTCTCGAACCCGTGGGCTCAGGCAATCCACTCACCTCAGCCTCCTAAGGCACGGGATTACAGGCTGAGCCACCGAGCCTGGCTGACAGGTGACTTTTTAAAAAATATATTTTAGATTCAGAAGGTACACATGTATGTTTGTTACAAGGACAAATTGTATAGTGGTGGGGACTGTATCTCATTTGGCGCATCTCTCAGATAGTGAACATAGTACCCCTTAGATAATTTCTTTTCTTTTCTTTTTTTTAGAAAGCGGGATTTATTGAGAGGACAGAAAAGCTCCCACAGTGGGAGGGGACCCGAAGGGGTTGCCCTCCCCATAGATAATTTCTAACCTTAACTCTAGACCTTCTTCCTGTGGCAGAGAGGGGCTAAAAACAGTTTAAAGATCAACCTGCAAACTCCAAAACCTGCTAGACATGGGACTTGAGAAAACTAAATAGTCACAAGGTGCTTTCCTGGAAATGCAAGATGATAATCGATTCACAACCTTACCCCCACAGCCTCTTTTTGTGAAGTTATCAGTTTGTAACGGCTTGTCCTGTATAACCTGGACACAATTTGTTCTTTGTAAATCTGGTTTTGCTAAATACTACCTTGCAAATTCAAAAAAAAAAAAAAAAAAATATATATATATATATATATATATATATAGCCATACAACCCGACCTCCTCCCTTACCTAAACTAACAGATAAAACCCCTCTCCTTTTTCTCTGGGTTGCTTAGTCTTGGAGCATTAGCCTACTAAGTCATGCCAGTGCTAATAAACCGCTGCTTCCTAAGATAGCCTCGGTGTCACCGTCTCTCTGTTTTCCTGCAACATTTCTTGGTATGTTGGCCAGGAAAGGGAGAGTTCAGAGACAGTGTGTTCTACCTTCCACCTCCTTTGTGATCAGGGTCCGAACTCCAGGGTGATGGGAGAGGCAATCTCTCCTGGCGTGCAATGGACCTTTTGACCCGTAGGAGGGAGGCCCCACCCAGCACACTGAGGCTCAGATCCCGAAAGTACAGGAACCTGAAAAGAGGCAAGGAACTGGTGTGAGGACACCACCTGAAGGAAAGGGTAGAAACAAGGGCCTTTGCATAGATCTGCCAGTAAATGGCAGAAGGGGAGCTTGATCACTTCCTGGAAGTTCCCTAGTAGTCTCCAGTTTGAAGGAAAGGACTGAAAGACGGTGGAAGGAAACACTGTCTCGAGCTAAACCCGTTGACTCCTAGGATTAAGTTAGAAGGTTAGAGAATGCATTGTGTGATTGCATGTGAATGAGACGGACAGTGGAAGGGCTCCGCATAGGGTTGGTCCAGGTTGGGGGTTTGTACCAACCTGCCAATTGCCATTTGCCAATTGCCAATTGAAATATCTCCATGAGGAGTACGGCTGGAGGAGGGTGAAGCAGATGTTTCCTATACCCCTCGTTCCCTTATTTGTGTGTGTCTGCCATCTTTAAATTTGTTAAAAAAAAAAAAAAAAGCTGACTGGTTTATTATGTTTTGTTTAATGGGACATGTCATATTTTAAAAACTTGATTAGTGCATGTTTCTTTATATCATTTTATGTTTTCCTAAGTGTTGCTGTCTTCCTTTATTTGTGTAGTATTTGTGTAGGCAGCAAAAGCACCCAGGAGAATAGGTAACTCCACCCTTATGAACTCTGGTCTGGGTCAAAAATAAGAGGCACTCTTCGGTCTGTGCAAACAGACTCCCTTAGGTGACTGAGGGTCCTGCAAAGGTGTTGGGAATCAACTCCCATGACATTTAAGGGCCTCATAGGGACCACTCCACCCTGTCATAAAGGACTCTGTGGACTCCAGAAGGCCCCAGGCTTGATCAGATGCTCAGTAGACCTGAATCCAAGCCAGGTCCTGGAAACGGTGACCAGAGGGTTGGAAAAGGTCCTAGAGGCAGATCGCCTGGAAACTGAAAGTGTCTCTCAGTGTTCCTGAGGGCTGCCCCATCTGGGGGTGCTGCACATAAGGACTGGTCACACAGCGTCCTGGGGCCCCTTGAGTGTTCTCAGCACCCAGAGGGAAAACCGAGACACATAAGAGGCAAGGAGATGACTGGTGGTGTCATGACCAACAGAAGTTCCCTCCGCAAGCAGCACATTTTGACCCAGAACACCTAGTGCTGTCCAGGGTTAGGAATTGCTTGCCAGTTCTACCTCATGTCTACACTATTGTCTAAGGTAAACCTACTCTGGTTGGTTTCCAATATCTTGTTTCTCCCAACTTGTCAACATTGTTAAAATTCCTGTCTTTTGTTGTCAGGGATGTGTGAAAGTTGCCTGCCATGTATGTGAAATGCTACCGGTTATCTTGAATTTTTTCCCGGGACCACATCCTCTCCCTTCTCCTGTGTTCTCCTTCATGGATTCTGAAGGAGTTCATTCTAATCCACCTATAAAAAAACATAGAAATCTCTCTTATAGGCTACTTAGCCTTTTGCTAACTCAGCGCAAGTTGATGCTAACCTTGAAAGAAATAATTTTGTAATCTTTCTCTGGCAACTAAAGTACTGAATTGACTGTTCTTGTTTTCAAATGCTAGAAGCCAGGTTAGTTGAAAGTGAGTCTGTTTCTAAAGGTTTAGGCCTTGCCTAAGATCATAATCAACTACTTGTCCCTGTAAAACACATTGGAAAGTCTCTTAGAGGCTTGTAATGTATGCTAAGTCCCTACTTTAAAATGTAGTGCTAGATAACATTACTGCTTGTTTTGTTTTTTTGTTTTTTTTTTTGGCGATGCCTGACTAGCACACTTCATACAAGACTGGTAAAGTTTTAAATACTTTGCAGGACATAATAAGGCATGGGAACTGGTCATTCCCACTCAATTAAGTCACCTTGCTAAGCTCGGTACTTCTCCTGAGGGACAGGTAAAATAGTAGGCACACTCTGTGGCGCACAGTGTGAGACCTGATCACTGTCACCTAATTGTCTACATCTTACAACTAAGACTACTATTTAGTAATTCATAAGAGTTTTTGACAATTTTGCCTGTTCATAATTAGAAATAAGTAGGAACAGATCATTTCACATCTACGTGGTCTGTTCATTCTAAAAGGGTTTTGTACCAGGCCATTTTGTTGGCAAGTCCTAGAGCAAAGAAAAGCATCAAGGAAGGCTGGGGACACTCAGCTTGGAAGAAGCCATCAGGGTCCCAGGGATACCTGACATTGCTGTTTATGGCTTTATTTATTTATTTATTTTAGAATTCTCCTTTGAGGAATAAATTACAAGTGTTCAAAGACAAATTCTGGGTTTTAAAGGAACGTGAACAAGAAAATGTGTACTAATCTATACCCTCAGTTACCCCAATGGGACAGATTTTAAATAATTCGAGCAAATTAAAATTTTGCGGTTAAAAAAATTAGTGCATTATTGAAATCAAATTTGGACTCACTACAAGTTAACAGATAATGAGGTTTGGAAATAAACAAGACTTTAATACTATTGGCAATTAAATTCACTTTATAGACATGAAAGAAAATGGTCAGAAGTTCTGTATACAGAGGCATTTTAAATTTATTTGACTACTTTGCAAACAAGATTATATCCTATGGGATAGTGAATACCTAACTCCAGAGGCGTGACTCAGGACTGTGAATACCAAACTCCCAATTACAGAAAACTTCTGAAGTTCTTAGCAACTAAGACATTAAGGAAAAAAGAGAAGGATTCCAGGATGAGTACCAGTGAGACAAAAAGTAGACAAACCTATTGGCAGTTGCCACTATTGGCAAAGCTCCAGCCACCCAAAAGAGACCTGGGAAAAAAAGACCTACTATGGGGAATGGTAACAGTTACTATGAATGTGACCAATCTGGGCACTTGAAGCACAATTGTTCTTGATAGTCTAAGCCCCCAGGACCTTGTCCAACACGCAGACTAAAAGGCCACTGGGAGAGCCAGTGGGGCCTCTCCTAAAAAGGAGAGGGAACACCTAGCTTGGTAATAGTGGCCACTGACTGAAGGGGCCCAGGAGCCGGGGCCCAGGAGCCACGGCCCAGTCCAGCACTCTATTTGCCATCACCCCAGGGAATCCTTGGGTATGCATGGATGTGACCAGGGTCCAAATTAATTTCTTAATTAATACTAAAGCTAAATTTTTAGCCCTTGTGCTCATACTGAACCCCCTTCTCCTGATACCTGCTCTCTAGTGAAAGTTGAAGGTGTTCCAAGAGTTAAATGTTTCACCTAACCTCTAATCAGAAGTTACTAAAAGGTTAATTCAAATTATGACTGTAAAATATTATCTATAAAAAGGTAAAAAGAAGAAAAGCAAAACAAAAACAAAGGAAAGATATACAAAGTTTGCTGGTGTACAAATGTGGTTTTGGTGAGAAAAAAAGGATATAAGAAAAAATAATTTTATCTAAAAAGAATCTTATATGGTAAATTTCTGTCCTATAATAGAATAAATAGTTACCTAAAAGGTAAAAAGTATAAAACAAAAAAAAAGGTTCAAACATGTCAAAAAATGGAATAAACATGTCATAGATGGTAGGTAGAAGGTTTATGGAAATAAATGTATTTTAAAAATTCTATGAACAATCTAGACATAATAAAGTTTTTTCCAGGTACAAGCGTACAAACATTTTTGGATTTCTCTTCAAATTTTATATAAAATTCACTCAAGTGCCTGGTTCAAATTGTAGTCTAGAACAATCTGTCAGACTGCCACTATAGTCCAGAAATACATTAAAAACTCCAAACGCTGGCACTTATAATAAAACCACATAAATTTTATCATTTAAGTTATGCTGGTAACCTCACACTTTGTAACTTTTGTACACAGGTAATCAGCCACCACCTAAAATTGCCAAAATGTAAGCCTGGCTTCACTTAATTGTTCTACTTCTTAAAGGAGGGGTTTCCCTCATTTATTCCTTTTATGAAGCCAGAATCCAGCAATTCCATGCCCACACAACAGTCATACAAGGATTCCAGCCAGTACCTGCAAACGATACCACTGCCGAAACAGATTTGGATGCCTCAAGTCAAACAGGGAGAGATTTTCGATCTCTGGCTAGACAGGACTACGCCCACTGTCAGCTCTGAAGAAACTACAGAAAACAGACCTACCCCTCAGCACCACAGATGATTATGGAATCAAAAATCTCTACAGGATGAATAATTAAGGCAGGGTAACTAGCACAGGCTAGACATAGATAAGTTTCCCATAGGTAGGTTTTAGGAGGTTTTAAAAATTACATTCTACTGCAGGCCAAGTGGCAGCCTACCCCACCCCTTGGCAAATCCAGAGAAAACTCCATCAGATGTAAGACTAGGACAGTTCAATCTTTTAATATGTGGTTTAGCATAGTAATCACTAGGAATCATTTGGAAACATAAACAAACTAAACATAGGTATTTGGTATTGCATTGCTCAGGATCCAAGTCAGTCACTGAAATGGAATAAATTTAAGTAACTTTAAAATGATTTATGGTAGCCGGGCTCGGTGGCTCAGCTTGTAATCCCGTGCCTTTGGGAGGCTGAGGTGAGTGGATTGCCTGAGCCTGCGGGTTCGAGACCCGCCTGGGTAGGCGAGACCTCATCTCTACAATAAATCAAAAAATCAACCGGGCGTGGTAGCGCGCGCCTGTAATTCCGGCTACTTGGAAGGCTGAGGCGGAAGGATCCCAGCAGGTTGAGGCTGCAGTGGCCAAAAGCGGCCACTGCACTCTAGTCTGGTCAACAGAGTGAGACTCCAACTCAAAAAAAAAATTATCTATGGTAAGACTTTTTCCTACACCTCTGAAGGAAATAGGATCACAGTCATAGGTACTCATAAGGGAATATGTTAACCATTTGGGACAAATTTTAATCACAGTTCATAAACTTGCTTCCCTTAGAAACTTCCTGGATCATGAAGAACCCAGACATCCCTTCCACCCAGGGGAGCAAGTGCTGTTAAAAAATTGGGGGGGGGGGGGGTGGAAACCCAGCCAACAGTTGCAAAAATAGAGAAAGGGACCCTATGGCATCCTAGTCATTACTCATGTACTTCAGTAAAAGCCTGCAAACATCAAGCCTTGAATACACCATTCCTGAATGGAAAAATATTCACCTGAACAAAGAAACCCTCTTCCCAGACCAGAGAAACAGCCTCAATGGACAGTACAGCTGGTACAGTACTTAAAGCTACTATTTAAGCAACAAAATAATTCTTACTAAATGTGTATTTAAAGTAAGCCTATTCCTATTTCTAGTACATTCTATTACCCAAATTGTTAAATTTGTGGACAACTTCTAGTCTCAGGAGCCTCTGGGCTTCCCTGACAGGTCTCACCCCTCCAGGGGACTGACTGGAAACATTTAGATCTGTACATTTAAGAATTCAGAATGAAAAGTCAAATAACTAATAGTAATGACCTAACAAAAATTAGTTTGTAGCAATGGCCCATTAAGGAAACAGGCAATGTATTCAATACCAGTCCCAAGTACCTGGCATCAAATCTGGGAGTTTTGGGGGGCTGCAGTGTTCTGTAGAATTTGGATACCTAAATGGCAAGACCCCTCTATAAAGCCACAAAGGTAGGTGAACAGGAGCCTCTGCTATAAAAAAGAGTTCAGCAACAGGCCAAAAAACTCATTTAGGCTGGGTCCAGTTTCTGCCAATAGTCTTTCTAAGGGTAAGGTCTAACCCCACAAAACAAACGGGTTTCTTGCCTTTTAAAATCCTTTATGGACAATCACCCCCTCCTGTTAAGGGGATACTTAAAGGAGTTAGGAAATCTTACTCTAAAACAAAAAGTGCAAGCCTTAGGTTCAGCCTTAAATGCCATCTATTATCAAGTCAAAGAACAGCTACCAATTAGTTTAACTACGGATGCCCATTCTTTTAAACCAGGTGATATGGTATGGGTACAAGAATGGAATGTATAGCCCTGAAACCCCTCTGGAGGGGCCCACTTACCGTCCTTTTATCTACCCCAACTACAGTCAAAGTAGCTGAAATAGTTACAACAGAGTTAAGCCTGCTTCCCAAGACTTGGAGCACACCACAAATCTGATGGGTACCCTTAAGCTGACCCCCCTGAAAAAAGTCACTGAGGAGCAGAAAATCCGAAACAGATTCCTCAAGCTCTGCTCTAGCCACTCTGGGGCTGACTAGTCTACACACAGCTGAAGTTTGAGGACCTTTCAGCCTTGCTTCAGTCACACACCAGATGCTGACTGAGCTATGCAGGGCCAAAGCTTAAGGATTCAGTGGACTTTACTAATAAGCCATTGTTTCACTTTGTCAACCTTTGTATTTGCCAATTGCTATACTGTTTGTCACTTTATTTGCTATAGGACTGACCTTATTTACTATAGAATTGACAGAGTCAACCCCTACACATTGGTCATGTTGGGGAAAATATCTCACTAGCATTGTTATTCTTTCTTATATTAGAAAGCTTGCCCATGTCCCAGTACAAAAATGACATGGCATAAAAAATTGGCAGTGGGTTTTAAAATGTGTTCTTGGGTCTGGAAGGATTTAAGTACATTATTGAATCTGTCATCTTATTGTTGGAATCCTGTTTTATCCTCCCTTGCATAGCCCCCGTAATTATGAACTCCATCTCTAAGTTTGTGGAAACAGTTAAGTGAAAAACTGCAGCCATCATAATGTTAATGCACCAAATTAAAAATGATGTTCTTAATCCATGAAGGGTCAAGCATCAAAGGGGGGAATATGGCAGAGAGGGGCTAAAGAACAGTTAAAATTATTCCTTTTAAAGATCAACCTGCAAGCTCCAAAACCTGCTAGACATGGGACTTGAGAAAACTAAATAGCCACTAGGTGCTTTCTTGAAAGTACAAGATAATAATCCATTCACAACCTTACCCCCACATCCTCTCTTTGTGAAGTTATCAGTTTACAGCCCCTGTTTGTCCTGTATATCCTGGAGACAATTTGTTCTTTGAAAATCTGGTTTTGCTAAATACCACCTTGCAAATTCAAAAAAAAAAAAAAAGTATAGCCATACAACCTGACCCCCTCCCTTACCTAAACTAACAGATAAAACCCCATTCCCCTTCTAAACACTACCCTAAGTTTTATGATAATTATTCTTTTGCTTTTCTTTATAGTTTTAACATTGATTTATATATCCTTATTATACATGTTTATTATTTTGCCTATTTTTGAATGTTATATAAATGAAATAAGAGTGAAAAAAAAAACCCTCTCCTTTTTCTCCGGGTTGCTCAGCCTTGGAGCATTAGTCCGCTGAGACGCACCAGCGCTAATAAATCGTTACATCCTAAGATAGCCTTGGTGTCATGGTCTCTGTTTTCCCACAACATTCCTACCTCCCTTTTATTGGTGTCCACAGTGTCTATTCTTTTCTTCTTTGTGACCATTTAGCTCCCATCTATGAGTGAGAACATGCAGTGTTTGGTTTTATATTTCTGAGTCAGTTAACTAAGAATGATGATCTCCAGCTCCATCCATGTTGCTGCAAAGAACATTATTTCGTTCTTTTTTATAGCTGTGTAGTATTCCATGGTGTATATACATATCACATTTTCTTTATCTGGTCCACTGTTGGTAGACACTTGGGCTGGTTCCATGACTTTGCTGTTATGAATAGTGCTGCAGTGAACATACGAGTACAGGTATCTTTTTCATATATTGATTTATTTTCCTTTGAGTAGATCCCTAGTAATAAGATTGCTGGGTCAAATGGTAATTCGATACTTAGTTCTTTGAGAAATCTCTGTATTGTTTCCCATAGAGACTGAACTAGTTTACAATTGCACCAACAGCAAATGAGCGTTCCCTTTTCTCTGCAACCATGTCAATATCTGTTGTTCTTTGATTTTCTAATAATAGTCATTCTGACTGGTGGGAGATGATATCTCATTGCAGTTTTAATTTGCATTTATCTGGTAATTAGTGATACTGAGCATTTTTTCATGTTTGTTGGTTGCTTGTGTGTGTTCTTTTGAAAAATGTCTATTCATGTCCTTTGTCCACTTTTTGATGGGATTATTTGGGGTTTTTTGTGCATATTGAGTTGTCTGAGTTTCTTGTAGATTCTGGATATTAGCCTCTTGGGGCATAATTTACAAATATTTTCTCCCATTCAGTCGGTTTTCTGTTCACCTGTTGATTATATCTTTTGCTGTGCATAAGCTTTTTAGTTTAATTAAGTCCCATTTGTCAATTTAAGCTTTTGTTGCTATTGTTTTGGGGTCTTTGTCATAAATTCTTTGCCTAGACCAATGTCCAGAAGAGTGTTACCTTGGTTTTCCTTCTAAGACTTTTATAGTTTCAGGACTTACATTTAAGTATCTGATCCATCTTAAATTTTGTATATGTTAAGAATAGGGGTCCAGTTTCATTATTTTGCATATGTCTAGCCAATTTTCCCAGCACTGTTTATTGAATAGGGTGTCATTTCCCCAGTGTTTATTTTTGTCAGCTTGTCAAAGATTAGTTGGTTGTTGGAATGTGTTTTTTATTATTGTGTTCTCTATTCTATTCCATTGGTTAATCCAGTGTACCATGTTGTTTTAGTTACTATTGCCTTATTGTATAATTTGAAGTCAGGTGGTGTGATGCTTCTGCAATTATTCTTTTTGCTTAGAATTGCTATGGCTATTTGGGTGGGTTTTTTTTAGTTCCACATAAACTTAAGATTGTTTTTTCTAGTTCTGTGAAGAATGAAATTGGTATTTTGATCAGGATTGCATTGGGTCTGTAGATTGCTGTGGGCAATATGGTCATTTTAACAGTATTTATTCTACCAATCAATGAACATGGGACATTTTTCCATTTGTTTGTGTCATCTACAATTTCTATCATCAGAGTTTTGTAATTAGAGATTTTTCACTTCCTTAGATAGATGTATTCTTAGGTTTTTTCTTTTTTGTGTTGGTAGTGTGAATGGGTTTGAGCTCTTGATTTGGTTCTCAGCTTGAACACTGTTAGTGTATAGGAACGCTACCAATTTTTGTACATTGATTTTGTATCCCAAGACTTTACTGAAGTCATTTATCAGATCTAGAAGTTTCTTGGAGAAGTCTAGAGTTTTCTAGGTATACAATAATGTCATCTGTGAACAGGGATAGTTTGACTTCCTCCTTGCTAATTTGGATACATTCTATTTCTTTTTCTTGCTGGATTGCTTCGCTAGGACTTCAAGTATGATGCTAAATAAGAGTGGTGAGAGTGGACATCCCTGTCTTGTCCTTGTTCTGAGGAGGAATGTTTTCAGTTTTCCCCAGTTAAGAATGATGTCAGCTGTGGGTTTGTCATATATAACTTTTATTATTTTGAGATATGTTCCTTCAATGCCCAGTTTGTTGAGGATTTTTTTTTAATAATGAAGTAATGTTGGATTTTGTTGAATGCCTTTTCTGCATCTATTAACATGATCATATGGTTTTTATTTTTGCTTCTGTTTATGTGGTGGACCATGTTTATTGATTTGTGGACATTGAACCATACTTGCATCTCTAGAATAAAACCCATTTGATCATGATGAATAATTTATTTGATATGCTATCGAATTCAATTTGCTAGCATTTATTAAGAATTTTAGCATCTATATTCATCAGTGACATAGCTTGTAATTTTCTTTTTCCATTGTGTCCTTGCTTGATTTCGGTATCAGTGTGATACTGGTTTCATAGAGTAAGTTAGGAAGGAGTTCCTCCTCCTTGATCTTCTGGGATAGTTTCTTTTTTTTTTTTTTTTGAGTTGGAGTCTCACTCTGTCACCCAGACTGGAGTACAGTGGCCACTCCTGGCCACCACAGCCTCAACCTGCTGGGCTCCGGCAATTCTTCTGCCTCAGCCTTCCAAGTAGCTGGAACTACAGGTGCGTGCTACCACACCTGGCTAATTTTTGATTTGTTGTAGAGATGAGGTCCCGCCAAGTTGTCCAGGTGGGTCTCGAAACCGCGGGCTCAGGCAATTCACTCACCTCAGCCTCCTAAAGCATGGGATTACAGGCTGAGCCACCGAGCCCGGCTTGCTTATTATTTCAAAAAACTAATGTTTTGAGTTATGGATCTTTTGTATAATAATAATAATAATTATTATTATTATTATTTTGTCCTTTTTTAAAAAGAGACAAATGGTACTGGTTGCATTTATTTTCTCATAGCACAAGAACTAGGAAGACCTAGCAAAATATATTTTGGGTCTAATGAATTTGTAAGGATATATGCAAGACAATGTTTTTTCATCCCTAGGGATAGCAGCAAACTTTATCATAAAAATTCAGTAGTTAGTTCTCACAGATCTTCTTCATAGAAGACTCAGCAAAAAATGATCCAGTTGTTTGCTCCTGCTTTTTTTTAAGATTAGAAAATATCGTTTATTTAGAAAGTAAATATGAGAGAGAAAGAGAAGGTTCACCTCACCAAAGCAGGGGAAGGGGCCAAAACTAAAGAAACATGGCCATACCATAGCTTAGCAAGGCAATGGTCACAATGGCCTGGCAATGGTCTACTCCTGCTTCTTCTTTTTTCAAAAAATTTTATTTTATTTTTTGTTTTTTATTTTTAATGTAAAGATGTGGGATACAATTCAGGGTTAGGTATACAAACATTGATCATGCAGATACCGCTATTTTGTTCTTTATTATTATTTTTTTTTTGAGTTGGAGTCTCACTCTGTCGCTCAGAACTAAATGACATTAAGAACAAAATAGGGGCCAGGCTCGGTGGCTCAGCCTTGACCTGCTGGGCTCTGGCAATCCTTCTGCCTCAGCCTTCCAAGTAGCTGGAACTATAGGAGAGCACTACCATGCCCGGCTAATTTTTTGATTTATTGTAGAGATGAGGTCTCGCCATGGTGCCCAGGTGGGTCTCGAACCTGCAGGCTCAGGCAATCCGCTCACCTCGGCCTCCCAAAGCACTGAGATTACAGGCTGAGCCACCGAGCCTGGCCCCTATTTTGTTCTTAATGTCATTTAGTTCTGATCTGATCTTTGTTATTTCTTTTTGTCTGCTAGCTTTAGGTTTAGATTCTTTTTGTTTTTCTGCTTCCTTGAGGTGCGAGGTTAAGCTGTTAGTTTTCAGTCTCCCTTTTTGATGTAGGCATTTAATGCTATAAACTTTCCTCTCAGAATTGTTTTTGCTCTGTCCCAGAAGTCTTGGTATGTTGTGTCACTATTTTCATTTGTCTCAATAAATTTTTTGATTTCTCCCTTAATCTACCCAAAGCTCATTGAAGAGCAAGTTGTTCAGCTTTCATGTCATGTTGTAGTTTGGGAAACTCCTCTTAGTGCCATTTCCTCATTTTATTCCACTATGATTTGAGAAGATGCTTGGTATAATTTTGATGTTTTTAATTTTTTTTTTTTTTTTTTTGAGTTGGAGTCTCACTCTGTCGCCCAGACTGGAGTGCAGTGGCCACTCCCGGCCACCGCAGCCTCGACGTGCTGGGCTCCGGCGATCCTTCCACCTCAGCCTTCCAAGTAGCTGGAACTATAGGCGTGCACTATTGAGACTTACTTTATGGCCATGCATATGGTCTATTTTGGAAAATGTTTAGTGCAGAGATGGGATGAATATACATTCTGTAGTTGCTGGTTGGAAAGTTCTATAGATGTCAGGTCTATTTTGTCTACAGTCCCATTTAAGTCTGGTGTTTATTAATTTTCTGCTTTGAGGATCTGTCTAGTGATGTCAGTGGGGTGTTGAAGTCACTCATTATTATGATATTGCTACTGATATGTTTTTAGAGGTCAAATAGTGTTTGCTTTATGAAATTGGGTCCTCTGGTATTCAGTGTATATATGTTTAAGATGGTTAACCCTTTTTGTTGAATATCAGCCTTTATCATTCTTTGCTTTTTTTAAAATAACTCTTTTGGTTTGAGTTATCTGATATGAGGATGGCCACTCTGGTTTGTTTGATTTTTTTCTCCATTCACCCGATACATCGTTTTCCACCTATTAACTTTGAGTCTGTGGTGGTCTTTGGTCAGTAGGTGGGTCTCTTATAGGTAGTATGTGGTTGGGGGGTCTTGGTTTGTTTTTGTTTCTTCCAGTTTGCCATGCTGATTCTTTAAGGGGGCATTTAGCCCATTTACATTCAGGGCTAATACTGATATGTGAGGCTTTGTTCCTGCCATTGTGTTGTAAGCTAGCTGACTTGGGGATTCTAATGTGTACTTGTACTTGCTTTTATAGGCACTGTGAGCTTTGTACTTATGTCATCTTTTGTGATAGCAAGAGTCATTTTTACATTTCCAAGTTTAGAACTCTTTTGAGCATCTTTTCTAAAGCCAGTTTAGCAGCAACAAATTCCTTTCAATTTTGTTTATTTAGGAAGGACTTTATTTCTCCTTCGTTTATGAAGCTTGGTTTGGCTGGATACAAAATTCTTGACTGGCGTTTTTTTTCTTTTTTTTTTTTCTTTAAGGAGATTGAAAATAGGTCCCTACTCTTTCCTGGCTTGTATGGTTTCTACTGAGAAGTCTGCTGTCCTTTCCTTTATAAGTGATTCGGCAGTTCTCTCTTGCTGCTCTTAGGATATTTTCTTTCACGTTGACTTTGGAGAGTTTGATGATGTTATGCTTTGGTGAGGTTCTTCTTGTAATATATCTTGGAGGAGTTCTTTCAGCTTCTTGTAGCTGGATGTCTAGGTTTCTCTCAAGAACAGGAAAGTTTTCTTGAATTATTTCCTCAAATATATTTTTTGATACTTTAACTTCTTCTCCCTCTGAAATACCTATGTTGTGTAAGTTTAGTCACATTACATAGTCCCATCTTTCTCATAGATTTTGGTCATTCTTCTTGATTCTTTTTTCTTTGTTTCTGTCAGCTTGGGTTGTTCAAAGAATCTGTCCTCCACCTCTGAGATTACTTCTTCTCCTTGTTCTAGCCTACTGCTACAGCTTTGTACTGTGCTTTGTACCTCCATCATTGAGTTTTTTAGTTTTGTTTGAGTTTTCTTTTAAGTTGTCAGTCTCTCCTTTGACCTCTTACATTGTTACACTAATTCCTTTGTGTTGGTTATCAGCTTTATCTTGCATTTCACTGAGCTTCTTTATAATCAGTATTCTGAATTTGTTATCTGACATGTCAAGAATTTCATTGTGAATAGGTTCTGCTGTTAAAGAATTGATGAGCCCCTTTGGAGGCATAAGACTGTTTTTTCATACTTTCAGAGATTTTTCTCTGGTTCTTTCTCATCTGAATGAACTATGGTGGCTAATATGTATGAGTTCCTTTGATATAGATGACCTGTGTGTGTAGGTTTTCCCAGGTTTTGGTTGTAATAGAGATTGTGTTGGGGTGGAGGCTGGTCCACTGAGTCCTGTGAGGCTAGGGTGCTGGGGGTCTCAGGAGGTTTAACTTCTTCCTTTTTGGTATATGCTGGTGTGAGCAAATTACCTGTTGTGATGCATCATTCAACCTTCAGGCCAGCAGGGGCACCTATAGGTAAGGGTTGGCTACTGTTGATATGGATGGGTAGTCACTTGATCCTTATTTACTGAAGAATCTGTCATCTCAGTGGAGTGCACTGTGGTCTGTGGTCCCAGTTCAGCTCTGAAGAGGGGAGAATCAAGATGGGTGGGACCAAACAAGGCAGGCCCACCTACAGGTATACTGACATTAGGCACAGACACCTGCTCTGAGGTTGGATCTGGTGTGTGGCCTCTGAGTATCTAGAGATGTGCCTCAGTGAGATGTTAGGGGACCTCTGCTGCCTTGAGTTCTCTGCTCAGGAAAGGGAGGGTGGCCTGAGCTCCTAGTCTAGAAAACTGAGAGCGCCAGATACCTGGGATATGTCTGGGCATTGAGCAGAGAAAGCATCACAGCACCAAGGACTCTACCCCTAGGAGGAGGGGTGACTAAGGATCCTACTCCAGGTTATTAGGTGCATTAGGACATGGAGCACAGGAGGCCTCTTGAGCATGGATGACTGCCCAGGAAGGGTGAGATGGCTTAGGCTACTGCTCTTGGTGTGTGGAGATGGGGGCCACCTGATTTTTGGAGCTGGGGACAGACTTAGGGGGCAGACTTTCCCTGAAAGACTTAGGGGAAGGTTGTGATGCCCTGCATTGACATCTGCAGCTCGATTCTGGGTGACAGAGTTGACCTTGACTTCAGACCTCACTACCTGGGAGAAACTACAGGGTCAGGAACTTTCCTGCCACTCAGGTTGCTGATTCAAATGCGGAGAAGGGAGCTCCCTCTTCTTGGTCTCCTGTCACTTAGACAGCTTTCCTAGTTGTGAAGAAGTGGAGGGCCCTCTTTTTCTTCAGTATTTCTGGAACATGCCACCCCAGCTAGTCTGGGAGGGAGGCTGAGATTCTTAACAGTTGTGCTTGCTGAAGAGTTCCAGAAAGCAAAACTGACATAGACTGTAGGACTGTTCACGAGAAACTGTGGCTATGACAACTCTCCTGTTCAGGATGCAGGTTTCAGAGTATGGAAGTGGGGGCCCTCTGCTAGGCTTTTGTGATTAGGCTGTCATTCTGAGTATTCCTTGGTATTGCTAGGGCCCCTTGCTGTGACTGTCCAGAGAGATGAGGCAGGGTAGGGCACACCTAGGAAATGACACACACAGATGGATTCCAGATCAAAGATCTGACCCCTGACACCCTAACCCTTCAGGAGGGAAACGTGGCTTTGGGGGGGTTCCTTGGTTGTCCCAGGTGCAGACTGAAATGAGCCCAGATCTGTTTCTAAACCCTGGGCCATATCCACATTCTTGGTTTGTTCTGATTGTGTTAAGTCCCTCCCTTGCTTCATAGCCAACTGGCTTGCAGAAACCGAAGTACCTGTAGAGACCACTGTTGCTGTGACAATGGACCCCCATCAAAAATGGTATCTTCCTCACAGACACAGATTTGGGAGAGCACCTCGGGCTTTACTAGACATCTTTCCTGCTCACCAACTTTTGGCCTCCCCCAAGACAGCTCCTCCAGGGCACAGGAGAAATGAGGTGTTATCCCATGGTCTTAGTTTTGCAGATCCCCAATTGGAAGGTATATCTCAGAGGGAGTTTTCAGTTTCACACTCACATTTTTTCACAGGGGCTTTTTGCCTATCTTCTCCTCCCTGAGAATGGGGTGTTCTTTGTCATTCTGGTGAATAGCCATTTTCCTTCTTGAATTGGAGTTCACTGTGTTGGTTTTTCCACACAATTTCACAATGTTTCAACGGATGAAGCATGCTCGAAAGCCTTTAATCTACCATCTTGGAAAAATTGACAGGTGATTTTTCTTCTAGGATTGCAGGTCTCTTTGAGGTTCAGAACATTATTTCCTACCCTTGAATCTTCTGCCCCAAGGGTGGTAACAGCTTTTAGCTATTTCTACTCTTTGAATGTTTCATTTTGTTTTCTTATTCTTGCCCAATAAGTGGTCATTCCATTAAAGACTCTTTAGTGAGTGAAGAATTTACCCATGTGGGATAAATTCCATCTCTGGTTAGGCCCTTGAATGCTATACAGTTTACCCTGTAGTATTTCATTGAAAACAGGTCATAAAATGAGGGAAAGTGTGGAAATGTGGAATCCAGATAAGGAGGTTTTTGCAATAATACATGAGAGAATGGTGGTTGGGATACATAATAAAATGTTAGTGACTGGATGCTGAAAATATTTTGAAAGTAAAACCATCAAAATTTGCTGATATGTTAGATGTGAGTTGTGTGAAAAAGAGAGGAGTCTCAGTTAACTCCAAAATTTTTGGTCTAAGTAACAGGAACGATGGAGTTATAGCTTACTGAGCTGGGAAAGGCTGTGGGAAGAGCCCTCTGGGAGTGCAAGAGAAATTCAGAAGTTCAGTTTGGGAGTTGAAAAATAGGATAGACTTCTTAAACAACTAAATGGAGATGTTACAGAGGCATTTGACTGCTGGGGAACCATCCTGGCAGGAAATATAAATTTGGAAGTCATTAGCATTTAGATGGCATTCAAAGTTAAGAATGGACTGGATTACTAAGTAAGGGAGGGTAAACAAAGGAGAGAAAAGCAGTGATCCCTGGAGTACTCCCAGGGTTTGGAGGTTGGGGAGATAAGAGAGAATCAACATATTTAGCAGACAAAAAATAGCCAGTGAAGCAGGAGGAAAACCAGGAGCAGCCTGGAGAATTGGTAGTGGGTGTTAGTGAAAAAACCTTGGCAGCTTCAGGGAATTGGTATGGTTGAAAGCTTGAGTTTCAAGAGAGAAGAGGAGAGTGACGAGCTCAAGAGCCATCTAGTTCATAATTGTGTGTTAAAACTTGTTTTAAGTGTAGGTTGAAGCTTATTTTGAATGTATATTGAAACTTGTTTTAAAAACTCAGATGTATGC
>NW_007249309.1:198065-250186 GCF_000164805.1 Carlito syrichta | reverse complement strand
CTGAATAAAGACCCTCATGTGATTTGCATCGGAGCTGGCTCTTTGGTGGTCTCTCAGATTCAGGATTCAGGTACAACAGAGAGGACTTAGAAAAACAAATCTAGACATTTATTTTAAGGTGTAGCAGGAACACTGACACTTGTATGAATCTCCTTGGCTCCCGTTTTCATGTTTTCTAAGTTCCTGCCAGATGTTCAGCGTCATGGTCAAGAGCACAGTCTTTGGAACTGACTGGCTTGGGTTTAAAACCCCAACTGTGTCTCTTACTGGCTGTCTGACTAAAACACCTTTCTTAACCTCTCTGGGCCCTTTAAAATGGGGATAATAATAGTACCTTCAGCGGAGTGTTGCTATAAAGATGAAATAAGAGAAGAACTATGGATCTGCTGATTGTGTTGCTATTATTATGTTGTTAAAAATGCAAATCTGATTATGTCAGTGACTCTTCCTTTTAATTGTCCGTCATCAAATGGGTCATAACTTTATATGCAGTCTTATCTCCTTGACCTTTTATATTCTGGGAATATAAAGGTACTTGTAGATTCCCAGAACCCCTAGAGCAAAGAGCTAGAGCCCCGAGTCCTGAACTTTAGGAAATGCCATTAACAAGAACATCCACTAGGTGGTGAGCAAGGAAAAGAAGGAGAAGGAACTGAAAATAGTCTAGTCTGCAGGTTAGCTCTACTGAAGTTTGGCAGCCATCATAAATTTGTCTGAAATACAGTTACGACTTGTAGTGTCTGCAATTTCCAGGGCCATCTACCACAGGTAGCCAAGAGTCAACCTAGTGTTTATAAAAAAGGGTAGTGGGGGCAGAAAGGGGGGGAGAAGAAGAACAAGACCAAAACAAAAAGAAGAGGTAGAAGAGGAGGAGGAGGAGGAGGAGAAGAGGAGGAAGAAAGAAGAGGAGGCGGAAGGGGAGGAACTTGAACAATAAGCTGGACAAGAGGTTGTTGTTTAAAAATATTTTTTAAAAATAACAATAAAGAAGGAGGACGAGGAGGAGAACAAGAACCAAAAAAAAAAAAAAAAGAAGAAAAACAAGTAGAAGAGAAAGATGAAGAGGAAGAAAAAGGAAAGAAAGGGGGAGGAGAAGAAAATGGAGAAAGAGGAAGAAGAACAATAAGGGGAAGAGAAGGAGGAGGAGAAAAAGGAAGGGCAGGTAGAAGAGAAGGAAGGATGGATGAATAGGAGAGTGGAGGGGATGATGAGCAGACAGAAGGAGGAAAGGAGGAGAAAACCTAATCACAATACTTTCCGCTCAGCAGTTGTTGTTGTTGTTTTTGTGGGGTTGGGAGGGGAGTGATAGAGGCCAGTCTAGGAAAGGGGTGGGGAAAGAGGAGAGAAGAGGAGGAGAAAGGGGTGGGGAAAGGGGGAGGAGGAGGATGTGAAACTGGGTTGGAGAAATGAAAGACAGTAAGTCTTTCTGGTGACACTTGCTGCAGGCTCTCTGAGCACAGCTGGCTCCCCTTGGGCAAGAACCCGATCCCCTGTGCTGAGTCAAGAGGCTGCAGGGCTGCAGATCTAGAGGAGGACCCAGCAAAGCCATGGTGAGCCTTTCAGCTTAAAAGACTTCCCAACACTAGATAGAAGCTCTTGAGTTGTAGAGGCAGGGGGCCAGGGGTAAGAAGCAACGCGTTTCACTTTTGGTTTTAAAAAAGACAGAAACCAAAAATTTCCTCAAAGTCTTAAAAAGAGTAATCCTAGAATCTTGCCTCTCCTTGACTTTGCTGCTGATGAGACTCTTGATGAGGAGCTATGGAAATCAGCACTTTTGCAACAAAACACTGTGTCTACCAGGGTAATACACTTCAGAAGATGTGATTTTAAGATGTGCAGAAACATCTGTAATTTTGTCATTTTAGTTACTCAAAAATGCATTTCCTTTTATTTGAGAAAATGAGTGGTTTTTCTTTCCTGGGGTCTATTTGGCTATCTAATTCTCGTAGGTATTTGAGGCATTGAAACATTATAATCAAGTGTTAGGTTATAACATTAAATCTAAACATCAATAGTTCATCAAGCACCAAGAATACTTTTAAAAATGCACACACCAAATATTAGATAGTCTGACCTAACAGCTCAGAATAAGAGCAGGTACAAAAATTACTAAATGTGGAGAAAAAAACATCAGAGCAGTAATGATTACAACTTGAGATTAAAGCATGAAAATAAAATGAAGCAAAACAAAACTATGAATCAGTTTTTATGCAAATTTGGAGTTACTCTTTCACTCATGCATCTGTTACCTCAGTTAGTAGAAATGTGTTTTATTTTGTTATTCTTGTTTTTTTCCAGTCTCTTTCCCGGGTTGCGTGTTTTATTTTGAATGTTAAGAAAGTTGTGGCTGGGCTTGGTGGCTCAGCCTATAATCCCAGCACTTTGGGAGGCCAAGGCAAGTGGATTGCCTGAACCCGCGAGTTCAAGACCATCCTGGGCAACTTGGCGAGACCTCGTCTCTATAATAAATAAAAAATTAGCTGGGTGTGGTAGTGGGCACCTGTAGTTCCGGCTACTTGTAAGGCTGAGGCAGAAGGATCACCCGAGCCCAGCAGGTCGACGCTGGGGTGGCTGTGAGTGTGTCACTGCACTCCAGCCTGGGCAACAAAGTAAAACTCCAACTCAAAAAAAAAAAAGAAAAAGAAAGTTGTAGGTGCTGCTTTAGGGAGCTGTGAACTTGTAGTTTAAGAGTATAAATCTAAATATAATTTTATATTTTATTCGCAGATATTTCCATGGAAATGTCAGAGGTCTCAGAGGGACTCATGGAACATCTTCAAGTTGTGGGTCTGGACAATGCTCTGTTGTGGTATATTATGATATTTATATATTGCTAAGTCTTTTTTTACTTATGCTCATTTTTCTTAAATTTCCACTGGGTGAACATAGTCAAAAGGAAAGTTATTAGACATGTAACTATTATTTTACCCTTGCTATGAACATTTTTCCTCCTCTTTCCTTTATTTCTTCCCCAGAAACCTCTGAGTTCTATTTTAAATCGGCCATATCCCTTGCTGCGGGGTTCAAATCCTGACAATCCCACAAAATCCTTTAATTATAAAGGGATAAAGTTAATTTAAAAATCTCTAACAAGGCACTTACAACCTGTACCAAATACTTAGTACTCAATTTTCTATTTTTTTTAATGAATAGTTCCGAGAACATCAATGTTATTTCGTCAACTACAGTGTGAACTCGTTAAGGGCTGTGGCTTTATACCTTTTGGTCCTTCTCCCATAGATGTGACAAGTTTTATTCTGATTTCTGTATACTCTTCAGCAATGGCTTTGAACTTGCTTTCACATTCCTAAGGACACTAATGTCTTCTTATTCCCTAGCTTGGATTTTCAGCTCTGGCCAAGCAAAATATTTCATCTACCCCTTACTTGTTCCTTATGCCATCTCTGCCTTGTGCCACATGGGAGCCTAGCACTTTTCATTTAACAAGTATTTTCTAAGTCCCTACAATGTGTAAACCCTATTCTAGGCGCTGAGAATACAGCAGCAGATACAACAGTTTCTTTCCTCTTATAACTTACATACTAGTGAAATTCGGCACAAGTCTGTTCAAAATGTTTACTTTATGATGTTCTTTACCCATCAATCACAACTGTTTCCTAGTTCTTTGCGCAATTATGATTTATTTTTTCAAAATTAATTACGTTCTCTTTGCATCTACCGTTCCTTGTTCAGAATCCTTAGGAAACTAAGAATTTGTTCTGTATTTTTTTAAGAGGCGGGGTTTTGCTGTGTTACCTAGGTTGGTATGCAGTGGCTATTCACAGGTGAAATCATAGCACACTATATCCTTGAATTCCTGGACTCAAGGAATCCTCCCACTAGCAACTATCCTGTGATCCTGAGATGGTCACAGTCTTGGGCTCTGTTTTGTCATCTCTACATGGCAGGTGCCAGTAGCAGTGCTAGGTTCTTTTCAACTGTAACATCCTGTGATCATGAAAGGTCACGCTGATGTCTTTCAGATTTCCTGGCACATCATGGAACCAACTCCTGGACTTACCATTTTTCTGAAAAACCTATGAACTGGGCAAGGGCTAGAAAGTTCTGCCAAGAAAATTACACAGATTTAGTCGCCATACAAAACAAGGGGGAAATTGAGTACCTAGAGAAGACATTGCCTTTCAGTCGTTCTTACTACTGGATAGGGATCCGGAAGATAGGAGGAATATGGACCTGGGTGGGGACCAACAAGTCTCTCACTGAAGAAGCAGAGAACTGGGGAGATGGGGAGCCCAACAATAAGAAGAGCAAGGAAGACTGTGTGGAGATCTATATCAAGAGGGCCAGAGACACAGGAAAGTGGAATGATGATGCCTGCCACAAACAAAAGACGGCCCTCTGTTACACAGGTAGGGAGTGACCAGTTTCTGTGCTGCCTCAGACTCAGGAAGGACCAGAGTTAAGAGAATAATCAGAGTAACCCTTGGAAATGCTGGAGGATGAGAATTGTTGGTAGCTCATGAGAAAATACTCACAATCCTCTGTGTAAGCTTGGATCATGTCACTCTGAACATTCATGGTGTGTAAGGCTGGTCCTTAGAACCCAAAACTACATCACTAAATCAAGTTATCGCAGGATGACAAGTACATGTGGGAAGTAAGGAGGAAGAACCAGATGATCAGTGCCCTTGATAATAGGCAGGGAAGTAGTAAGCAAGAGCTGGCCCAGGAGGGAGCATGGGCTCATATCCCATTCCTTTGTTGTAGAGAGCTTAGTGCTACGAGTTTCCTTCTTGCTAATCTTATGGAATTTTATATAATAAAACATTGCACTAGCTGTGGTGTATGAACATTTCTGTAAAATCTTGTACAATTCTAAAATACTCAGGATTTTTCCAAGTCATATTTTAACAGTGAAACAGTTAATTTGGTCTCATAAATTGGACTCTACTATTTTAGCAATTTGGGATTTTTAAACTTAGTACTTTCTATAAACAGATTGCCAAGCATTGATTGCCTGCAGAAATTAAAGAGGCCAGTTCATCATTTAACCTGTTCATTACACTAGAAACAAGCAATTTCAAGAGTTTCAATGTATGCCACTAAGTTTCATAGATGCTATAGAATATTAGTATTGATGATTTAATTCTAAAAGCAAATAAATGTCTATGGTTATATGCTTAGTTTATTCTATAAATAAAACTTTAGCATATAAATTTAATGCAAAAATGCTATAAATGTGCAAGTAAACCTTTTATGTTTGTTAAAATAGACAAAAAGTTATGTATGTCTAAAGAAATGAGTATGAGCACTAAATGTAACACATTAAAATACTTTTTCAATTTCCTTGAAGCTTCTTGCCAGCCCCTGTCATGCAGTGGTCATGGAGAATGCGTGGAAACCATCAATAATCACACCTGCAATTGTGATGTGGGGTACTATGGGCCCCAGTGCCAGTTTGGTATGTCTCTTTCCTTTCTTTATCTCTTCCTATGTAAAGTCACCGGAATCTTTGTAGCTTATTATAAAAGTTAGTTGGGACCAAAAGATACTAGCCATTCTGAGAAATGGGAAGTTTTGATCAGAAATTTCTGCTTTCACAATATTGTTAACTTGCCGTAAAGATTTCATAAGTCAGTGTGAGGTTTCAATTCACTTCTTGACACATCTTAAGAAAGAAGGAGTTGAGATGAAAGCTGTAAGGGTGACAACAAGAAATAAGCATGGTAGTTTCCTGATTTCATAAAGTTCACAATCAAATGAGCCTCTTAGATTAGCTAGAGCTCTAAAATCTGAAAGAAACTATGCCATTTATCATTAGGAGGGTGAATTACCCAGAAGGTAGTTTGCTTTTTCCTTCTAGTAACATCTGAATACTTTGTTCTCCACACTTAACATACATGCCTTGTATCTTACTGACTTTACTCATGGCCTTCTCTCTCACTTTGCCTGACCACTGCATGACAGGGGCTGGCAAGAAGCTTCAAGGAAGTTGAAAAAAATATTTTAATGTGGTTACATTTAGTGCTCATACTCATTTCTTTAGACATACCTAACTTTTTGTCTGAGTCTATTTTAACAAACACAAAAGGCTTACTTGCACATTTATAGCATTTTTGCATTAAAATTATATGCCAAAGTTTTATTTATAGAATAAACTAAGCATATAACCATAGGCATTTATTTGCTTTTAGAATGAAATCATCAATACTACTATTCTACACCATCTACGAAACTTAGTGACATACATTGAAACTCTTGAAACACCTGTTCATCTTTAAGACATAGTTCAAGATCATTTCTTCCAGGAAGCTTTCTTTGGACTGCCAGACAGCTAAGTGTCCCTATTCTATGTTTTGATAGCTCCACATATTTCTTTTTCATTTCTCCCACCTTTGTTGAAGCTGTGTTTACTTGTCCATCTTTCCTAGTACTGAAATCTTCTTGAAATGAGTAAGTGTCTTATTTATCATTGCATCTGTGGGATTCACAAAATGCCTAGAATCCATCAGGAACTTGCTTGTGAGCCTAAACTGAATTGGCAATTTAATTGTTTTTAAAAAGCATTAATTGTAAAGAATAAAGTCAAAATTAATTTAAATGTCAACCAACGAAAGTTAACTAAAGTAGGTTAACTCATTTCACTCAATCCCTGAGCCATGACTCCTTCCTGATACTTTACCTTCACCCCATTCCTGAACTTCATTTTTAAATTCTTATATTATTGGTATGCCTATTTCACTCCTTTTTCAACACTTTATTCTTTTTTTTTTTTTGTCTTGGTTTTTGTCATATCACTCTTTTCTGGTTCTCTTTCTACCTGTGATCATTTCTCCTGTGATGTTTCATGGGCATTTATCCAAGACCATAAACTGTTATTACTTCCCAGCTTTTGTTCTTTGATTATTGCTCTTCTGACTTTATTCTGCATGTCCCCTTTGGTCAAACTTACTGACTTTTGTGGACTGACAAATCTGTCTCTGGCCCTGAACTTCAAATATGCTCTAAGGATATCCTTTGGGATGTTCAAAAAACTATAAACTCAATTGTCCCCAGCCAGCTTTCCTTTTTGTATTCCTGATCTAGTATGTGGAGCCACTATTTACCTGGACACTCTGGCATAAGACTTTCTTACTTCCTCCAATATTTACAACATTCTACTGATGTTTATAACATCACTTTTCTAACTTGTCTTCTACCTGTCAACTCTACTACCATTGCCATCTTATCTTTCTCCTAGATTATTGCAATAGTCTCCTAGATAGGTGCTACAACTTTAAATTAGCTCACCTCAAGTAAATTATTCATACCAGAGTCAGGCTAATCAATTAAAAACAATTTAAAAATCACACATATATGACTATCCACCCTTTATTTTCTACCTATCATTTGTCCTACAAGGTGAAATCTAAGCTTGTCAAGCTCTACAGTCATGCTTGATATATAATAGATACTCATTAAATCAATGAAATAAGATAAGAACATTTTGTCTTATCTCCTATCTTTCTCTCTAATCTCATCTCATAACATTTTAAAATTTAATTTGAACTTCTATATGAAAAATACAAAAATTCTTCTAATTCCTTGAGTCTATTCTTCATCAAGATTTCAAGAGTGAGGTAGCAATGATGGCCCAAATGGCATGGTAGGGCCTAAGAGGTAATTATTTGCAAGTCTTAATTTAATCTAGTCTAAATTTAATCTAACCTTAATTAAATCCAATCAGGAGAGGGTTGTCAAAATCAGAAAAGCTAAAGTTCTAAAACTTATCTAGAGAAGATGAAGACAGAATTGAGGTCAAAATGCTTCCTGAACTTTATCTTCTTCCCTGGCAAAGAAGACATTGTGGAGTCCCACTTTTTCTCTGAACTTCCTGCTCCCAACACTCTGGTAAACTCAGGAGCTCTGTTATGGTAGTTGTTTCTCAGATGAGCTGGTTATTCCCATTTAAACCTATCTGGATTTTAAAATTCTCTCTCCAGATTATGCCAAAGATATTAATATGAAGACTAGCTATTGCTGAATTAGGATTTCTTATGAGCCAGGCTCTGTTCTAAGCCCTTGACTTACATTAATTGGCATGCATTTAGTTCCCACAACTATATAAAGATAATACAATTATCATTAGTCCTCATTTATAGATGAAGAAACCCAAGCTGGAGGATTTAAGCAACCTTGGTTAAAGGCACATGATTATCAGGTGGTAGAGCTAGGGTTCAAATCCAGGCATCAGATCCTCTTAACACTTCCCAATACTCTTTCTTTCCTTATTGAAGTGATTCAGGGTGAGCCTTTGGGGGCCCCTGAGCTGGGTACCATGGCCTGTACTCACCCTTTGCATGACTTCAGCTTCAGCTCACAGTGTGCCTTCAACTGCTCTGAAGGAACAAACTTAATTGGGATTGAAGAATCATTTGTGAACCATTTGGAAACTGGTCATCTCTAGAACCAACCTGGAGGCAACATCAGACTGGGGGCTTTGTCATGACAGCCTTGGGTTTAGGGTCTGAGAAAATTCAGTGCAGTCTTGCTAAGTTCGTGTCCTCTTTGGGAACATAATTTAACCTAACTTAGATTATATTGTGATGTTTGTCAAAAGAGTTATTCTGACTAAAACTAAAAAGGAAAACTCTCTAACAAAAAATAAAAACCACATACCTCTGAGCTATCTCAATGTGTAACATAATTTATAATACAGCATAGGTATACTATATTTTTTATTTTTCTCATTGCCTTTGCATAAATAACCAGTGTTGCTGAACCTCAGTTAAATTTTAGTTCCTCCCCTATCAATAACACCTATTTTATGTGGTGTCCTACTTAACACCAACCAATTTCCTTCCTAGGGGTAGAAGTCTTTCTTGATTGTTTTATTTGGCTTATTCTTAAAAATCATTCATCTTTTACTTTTATTTCCTCATGAACTCTCCTGACAATAACAACTATTGTGAAAAATAAAAACACAATCTCTTAGTTTTTTATAATTTGAAATATGGCAGATAGGTTTTTGTTTGTTTCTTTAAACTGCCAAGGTTATCTCCATTTGGGAGAAAACTGGCAGCATCTGAACTTGTAAAGTTTTGGCTACATATTCTACATGTATGCTCCTGACTCACTAGTTTGAGCAGTTTAACTCTCAAAAGAACCACCAAAATCCTTTGTTGAAATCATAGAGCTGAATCAACTCGCTTACTGAATTTTACAGAAGTTTGTCTTGCTTCAGAGAATTGCGATGCTTTTCAGAGCCACTTGGGTAGACTTTAGAACAGGTGAAAAGGTGGGCATTTTCCACTGAGCATTTTCTGCAACAACCCTTGAGTCAGAGGCCATGTGGCTCTGCACATCCAGCAGATGTCACCACAACTGGGCCAACAGGCTGGAACAGCCACCTCTCCCTCCTCAGGATTTTAGTGCTCTCCTTGGCTTCGTCCCTGACACCATCCGTCATCATTCTCACAAAAACAAAGCCTAGAAACATTATCAGAAGTAATTTCTCAAAATCAGATATTCCTTGATTTTTTTTTTTTGAGTTGGAGTCTCACTCTGTCGCCCAGACTGGAGTGCTGTGGCCGCTCCCAGCCACCGCAGCCTCGACCTGCTGGGCTCCGGCGATACTTCCGCCTCAGCCTTCCAAGCAGCCGGAATTACAGGCATACGCTACCATGCCCAGCTGATTTTTTGATTTATTATAGAGATGAGGTCTCGCTGCCCAGGCGAGTCTTGAAGCCGCGGGCTCAGGCAATTCACTCACCTCAGCCTCCCAAAGGCGCGGGATTACAGGCTGAGCCACCGAGCCCGGCTATTTCTAGATTTATGTGGCTTGTTCCACAGTTGAGTCAGAAAGCTTTGATGAAAAAAATCTTTGGTCGAGGAAGGGTCTTTACTCAGAAATCCTGTTTTGTTTTTCTCTTTTTCACTGAAGTGATTCAGTGTGAACCTCTATCAGCACCTGATCTGGGGACCATGGACTGTAGTCATCCCCTGGCCACCTTCAGCTTTACCTCTGTGTGTACTTTCAACTGCCCAGAAGGAACTGTGTTAATTGGAGAGAAGAAAACTATTTGTGAATCATCTGGAGTCTGGTCAAATCCTAGTCCAATATGTCAAAGTGAGTAAGTTTGCCCTGAAAAACAAGATTTAAAGATGGAGCTGATGGATGAGCAGATGGTGGGGGAAACTATACTTAACATTTAAATTTTGTTTTGTTCAATATATGCGGCCTAAAAATAAAATTATTTGCCTTAACTTACTGTAAACTCTTTGGCTGCTCTTGCCTTTAATAACAGTCATTTCTTTTTTACATTCTCAACTCTTTCCATCTTAACCCTTAAGATTGAAACCCATGGTCTACTATTTTATTTCTTGGTCATTCTTCTATTCCACTACAATCCGACTTCTCTGTTAGAACATTGAAATGCCTCAACAAAGGTTACCAATGACTGCCTAATTCCCGAAGTAGTGGATATTTCTCTGTTATCACTAAGCTGAGGCCTCCCAAGTCTATCCATGCAGGAGAAGGCTCATGTCTTCTTCATCTTTGTATACCCTCCACCTGACTGATACAGCACCTGGCAGTAGATGCTAAAACAAATGCATGTTAACTGAGCATGTGAAAGAATAGCTACCTATGTCTGTCCCTGGGACCATCTACATGGATAACAAGAGTCTTTAAATGGTAGGATCTGTAGAATCTGCCAGAGAAGCTGATCTCTGTGTGCCCAGGGCTAGGGAGTAGAGCAGGGGAGCAGAGAGGAGACAAGGAGGCCTTTCGTGGAGGATTGTCTATCAGGCTGATCAGGGCCATTTCCTTTGAAGGTCTAGCTAGTGCCCATTCCCTTTTCATCTTCATCAAGCCAATAGATACTCTCTATTTGGAGCCTCTAAGAACTTGAGCTTCCTCTCCATTATATATCTGGGTGCAGGGAATTCATCAAAGGAACAGGAAGATTTAGGGATACAGTCAAACTGTACCATTTGTAAAAGTGGGTTCCTTCAAATGGTGGTAACTGAAGACAGAGTTTTTCATACCAGTATTTTGTCAATAAAGGCCCCAAAATGACCTTAATTTACACTTAGAAGACAACACACAGTTTTGTCTTTTGACTTATTTGTGAAGGAAGTGGAGGGAAGTGGTAGAACTACATTATTTGAAAGACAGTGCAGTTCTTTGGCATATACACAGCAAACATTTATTTTTGCACAAATACTTTAAAGTAAAAGCATTAATAGTTTCCTTTGACCGACAAGTCATTCAGCACAGATCACTGGCTTTTATTTTTTCTGAAGTTACCTTAGGCTTTTTAGCTCTTCTCTGTGCTTCAGAGTTCCATCCATTGAACAAGGCCATGTAGCTAAATGCAATAATGACCATTCTTGCCAAGATTTTTAGATACATTCCCAAGAATTGCATGAATCACAGATCAAGAGACTGAGATTCTGTAGGTGTTGGGAAAGTGAGACTGGCCCTGTCTTTGTTTCTGCTATGGACTTATCACGGGCATTCCATACCGGATTCCTCATCTGTCAAAAGGCACTATTATTGAGAGACATACCGGGGGAAAAGTCAAATATCATGACATGGACTAAGGAAATAAGGTTTGTGATCTCATGCTGTGTGCCTTACTGATTTCTTTTTCAGAACTGAACAGAAGCTTCTCGATGATCAAGGAGGGTGACTATAACCCCCTCTTTATTCCAGTGGCCGTGGTGGTTACAGCATTCTCTGGGTTGGCATTTATCATTTGGCTGGCAAGGCGATTAAGAAAAGGTATGTGAGTTTAGCTTGATGTGAAAATAATACAACTCTAAAGTGCAAAAGAAGAAAAAAAAATAGAAACCCACAGGAAATTAAGTACAATTGATTCAACAGAAGCAGGATGCCAGCCTTTATGTTCTATAGACAACAGTCCCTGGGGGCATGTAAATCAGCCAATACACACCTTCATTAAAACAAGCTGACTGAGTCTTGCTTTTCATCTGAAAAACCTTTCTAGCCGGGCTCGGTGGTTCAGCCTGTAATCCCGCGCCTTTGGGAGGCTGAGGTGAGTGGATTGCCTGAGCCCGTGAGTTCGAGACCCACCTGGGCAACTTGGTGAGACCTCATCTCTACAATAAATCAAAATGAGCCGGGCGTGGTAGTACGCGCCTGTAGTTCCAGCTACTTGGAAGGCTGAGGCGGAAGGATCCCCAGAGTCCAGCAGGTCGAGGCTGCGGTGGCCGGGAGCGGCCACTGAACTCCAGTCTGGATGACAGAGTGAGACTCCAACTCAAAAAAAAAAAAAAGAAAAACCTTTCTAAAATGCCTGTTATCTTCAAGGTACCTTGCTAGAGTGATGATAGTCAAATGAGATATTCTAATGGTTCTTTTGCTCTTATTTAATTCTGAGAAAAGGACTCACAATCTTCGTCCTCTAAGAGCCTACAAACCTTGATTTCAGTGCTACAATTCCACCAGAAAGTAGATCAGATGTCCACTAAGGTCTTCCAGGCAGTGCTCCCAAATATCTGACCTCTTCAAGAGTCACATGCATGCTCAGCTGTTGACACGTGAACACATTTACTCTGGGAGAAATTCCCATGTGTTCTTCCTGAAGTCTATTCACCATGACCACAGCTCTAAACAAATACATCATATCTGCTTATCCTCCATTATAGTATATAGAATACTACCAAAGAATGAAGTGTGTCCCAGCCTTAAAGCGGGACCCACCTGCTTGTTCCAGGCCCACAGTCTACAGCAACCTTGGGTGTGTGCTGCCACACGTGGCCACACTCACCATCCGAGAGTATAACATTCATGGACATTGGGCAGCTTTTAAGACATCCCTGTTTCAAGTTCAGGAAACATGAATCACCTCAAAACAATTGTTTACCCTCTGCTCTGTGCTGCTTTTTTGTGGAGTCAGTTGATTGCCATTTAATTTCTCTTCCATCAGATAGCCTGTTTCTGTTCACTGAATGTGATATGTAATGGTTGCCCCCATCCGTCCACACTGGCAGTTAAAAATACTATCTATCAATTTCTAATGGTCTCCAAACTAAGATCTGATCTTTTATCCAAATTCAGAATAGAGAATGCTAGATTAGTTTCTACCCACCCAGACGGACAATGTTCTTTCACTGCTGATGTGAAAGAACATCACTAACTATAACCTGTGAGCACTGAGCAGTTAAAATGTCTCCACTCCTGCTGTTAGACATTCTGTGCAGATTGGATCCCGTCATCTTATAAGACTATACAGCACCAAGTACTATATGGTACAAAGTGCTTAACTATGGCATTAAGGCAAAAGAACATTTTTCTCCCACCGTTGGTTAACCTTTTCCTTGAGACGTCAAAGCCTGACTCCAGTCATCCTTTCCTTTTTCTACCTTGTGTGATGATGGCAGAACTGAGGGTGGAGAATGCAGTAGGTAATTACACACTGTTCCTTGGGATAAAGTGGCTGTTAGCCAAATAACTTTAAGGACATTAGGGCCGTAAGTCGCTTAATAAAGAGGATATTTATTCCTAAATGCCAAAATATTTTAATAAGTGTTTGTAGAATAAAAAAAATAATGTATGACTGGGCGTGGTGGCTCAAGCCTGTAACCCCAGCACTTTGGGAGGCTGAGGCAAGAGGATTGCCTGAGTCCACAGGTTCAAGAACAGCCTGGGTAACTTGGCGAGACCTCACATCTACAATAAATCAAAAAATTAGCCGGACAGCGTGACAGCATGTGCCTATAGTTCCAGCTACTTGGAAGGCTGAGGTGGAAGGATCACCGGAGCCCAGCAGGTCGACACTGGGGTGGCAGTGAGCATGCCACTGCACTCCAGCCTGGGCCACAGAGTGAGACTCCAACTCAAAAAAAAAAAGTCATTTTATTTAGTGAGGGGTTAGCTGGTTGAGGCTGGGTTATGAGTAGGGATGAGAAAAGCAGTAGGGTTGTTTTTAAGTGTTTTACCTTGTAGTCATTTCTGCACAAGATCTCAAACTGATAACTTGAAAACTGCATGCTCCTGCTGTGGGAATCAGTGTGGGGCAAACAGGAAACACAGCGGGCAGTTAGGCTAGTTACAGTTATGCCAACAAAGAGAACAGCAGCCCTGAAACATCAATGACTTTGTAGGAAAGTCAGGATGTCTTTAATGTAACATTTAAACAGTCTTTTTTTGTGCAGCATCTTCCAATATCTCCAACTTACAAATGATTTTGTCTTCCAAACATTTTAGTTGCAAATTGGTTCTTTAAAACATGAAGAATGTTTTCCCAATAGAGACAATGATAGAAAATGATAGTTAGCTTTTCAGGCTAAACCTGAGAGCTTTTCTAAGAAAAAAATACAGCTTATGCATTTACAAAGATAAAGGTAGAAAATAACAAATCTACATATATGCAATATTCTTCTATTATGAGAATTGTATTGACTTTTTTAGGTTCCAAAAGCTAGAAAAGGGGACCAGTGAATATTCAGAGCATGGTAGTCATTTAATGGCCAGAAACTCGACCTCCATTCTTTTGTCCTTAGATAGATCTTCTGAACCTGGCACTTTGTAGCCAGAGTTTAGTTCCTCTCTTCTAGGAAAGTAATAAGGGAGGGCTCCAGAATCATGTTCCTCTGTGCAGGGGCTTGTCTAGAAACTGTATTCCTAGAATTATCATTCTCTGATTAGTCACTACCATTGGACTGTTTGGAAATGAGGAAACTGAAGCAATTGTTAGACCAAATCTCTAAAATCCCATCTCAGCAGACACCAGAAGCAGAGATTAGACTCTCATCTAGCATGCTACCTAAAACTACTGGTCTTCAGATTCATGAACTCTGTTTTTTATCGCGGTTGGAAGAATTTTCCACCTGAACCAACACACAGGGTTACATCAGGGTGTGAAACAGAACACATGCCCTCTTAGTTCCCTTTTCTTCTAAAGGAAACTTCTCAATAGAAACAGATTCTTTCTCATCTATTGCTATTTGTTTCATTGTTACTAAAACACATTTAAATGAAGATAAACAGATGGAACTTGAGATTAATTCACACACTTGATTCTTCTCACTCAAATGTATTGTGTCCATGTCATCCACAGGCCGAATTTTGGAAGCAAAAATCTAAGATAGATAATTTCTAACACTTTAGAGGAGCAGTCCCCAGCCTTTTTGGCATCAGGGACTGGTTTTGTGGAAGACAATTTTTCCATGAACGTAGGGGAATCATCAAGCATTAGATTCTCAAGGAGCATGTAGCCTAGATTCCCCACATGCACAGTTCACAATACGGTCTGTGCTCCTATGAGAATCGAATGCTGCAGTTGATCTGACAGAGAGGAGCTCTGCTTGACTGTCATTTACCTCCTGTTGTGTGGCCAGTTCCTAACAGGCCACAGACCAGTACTCGTCTGGCCCGGGGGTTGGGGACCTCTGCTTTAAAGGATTAAAACAGTGATTGAGCATTGTCTACATACTGGGCTGTGGTCTAAATACTTGGAATACACTTTCTTTCATCAGCCCAAAGAAGGAGATAGAATTATTACACCTCTTTTACTGATGAAGAAATTGTGATTAGAGAGGATAAGTAGCTATTCAGAGACACACTATACTATAGGCGGCAAAATAGAGCTTGCACCTGGGTAGAATTATTCTAGAGCCCCAGCTTGCAGCTACTGAAATATATGGCCTCCCAAATGATTTTTTCTCCTCAAAGGGACTTTTAAAACAATGTGTCTGCTTTATGTTTCAAAAGGAATGTGAGACAGTACAAAATACATTCAGTTTAGCAAATTAAATTAGTTAAAAAGTAAGAAAAAAGAAAGCCAAATTTAAATTTAACATACAAAACTAAGTTGGAACAAGGTTGAGGTTAGGGCAAAAAAACTTGTGTCACAAGTCCTGTAGTAGGTAGGAGAGGGTCTCAGATATGACTCTGAGTTTCCTTGCAGCCCGTCAAAGAAGGAAGCACAACCAGTTGTGATGTTCACTGTGTTTGTAAGATAAAAAGCATATTAATTACTCAGATGAAGTTGTATAATTCCTACCAAAGTGAAACCAAAGTGAAATTCTCTTGTGGATTCATGTAGAGAAGGTGCTGTAAGATATAAGGGCACATGTTTTTATTATATTAGCAGCTAAGTTTCTTAAGGGAAGAATCTGCAGTAGGATGAGGTGGCAAGTTGGGACGGGATAAACACGTCGGTGGGCATATTGGGACTGAACATGAGTCAATTCAACCTAGATGTCTGTCTTTATGAGCAGCAGAGAAAACGGAATGGAAGGATGAGAGGAATTTGCACCCACATGTCTGTTCTGTTTGATTATCTATCACTGTTTGAATGAGAACATTAAGCTTGTACCTCAAATTTCCTTAGACACAGAGGGTGTCCACCTAACAGATGCATAATATATTTCAAAAGATAGTTTTGAGAGTAGGAATCTCCCTTCTACCTTACTTTAATATACTGTAATTGTCTACTTTTCATTAATGCCATTTCCCTATTTTCTTTTCTATTTTTTAGGCAAGAAATCTCAGGAAAGGTAAGTTTTATCAATGGTGAAGAGTTTCCATATTTGTCTATCCTTCTATACCTTTCTTAAGATGCTCCCTGTTATAGCTAGGCACATAAACCCCACAGCAGTTATTTACTGCGGTCCTTGTCCAAATGAAGTTTTCAGATAAATGACTAGCTATCACTACAAGCATTTTTTGGGTACTAATAGATGAATGAATGAATGAATGAACAAGTAATTCTCTTAGGCAAGGGCAGTTTATACAAAGGGAGCTTTTGCTGATTGTCCCAGAATTTTCTTTGGGGATTAAAAGCATTGTGAGAGTCTCATTCTGTCTGAACACGATAACTTAAATACTATAATTAAGAAACATTTGATTCAACAAGTACTTATTGAGAAATTATATACTAGCTCCTAAGAAGAAGAAGCATTTCAGCCAGGCACGATGGCTCAAGCCTGTAATCCCAGCACTTTGGGAGGCTGAGGTGAAAGGAATGCCTGAGCTCACGGGTTCGAGACAAGTCTGGGCAACTTGGTGAGACCTTGTCTCTACAATAAATCGAAAAATAAGTGCCTATAGTTCCAGCTACTTGGAAGGCTGAGGCAGAAGGATCGCCTGAGCCCAGCAGGTCGAGTCTGCGGTGGCTGTTAGCATGCCACTGTACTCTAGCCTGGATGACAGAGTGAGACTCCAACTCAAAAAAAAAAAAAAAAAAAAGGAGCATTTCAGACCCCAGACTCTTAATGCCTAACATCAATGAGTAAACAACTACTGTTAATAGGTACTGACCCTCAAAAATGTAGAAAACATGAGGAGCATGAATTCTCTATACAGACTCCCCAATAAGGCAATTATTTTTTAGTTTGGTCCTGAAGCTCAGAGATGTCTTCAGTTAGAGAAATAGCAATACTAAGACAAGATGCAGACATGTAAAAGTGCATGACTCAAGTGGCAGAAATGAAGATGGCAAAATGTTTCTCCTTTTCAAGGATTTAATGACTTGTTCTGAAATTTTAGGAAGGAGAGTGTAAGAAAGAAAAACAACTATAGAGATGAGACTTTGGTGACATATTAAGACCCAGGTGGACAACTGAGCTCCTTTTAAAATGAAGCAAGACGGTTCCTGAAGGGGTTGGGTGCTAGCTTAGACAGACACCCTACCAACCACAAACTTAATAGTTCAGTGGGCTACTGCTCTGAGTGCAAAAGAGAAACTGGCAAGAGATGAGGTGCCAAAGGCCAGATCATAAAGTAATGTATAAGCCATATGAAGGAGCGTGGGTTATATCTTGAAGTCTTTGGAATATTGCAAAAGGAGTTTAAACAGTGGGTGTAATCTTGTTCCCCTGCACAGCAGCATTGCAAGTATGGGAGATGAGTGAGCCTGGAGTCAAAGAAATCTGTTTTGGGGACATGTGAAGACATTAGGTTGAAACTGATGGTGCCTGTTTAGAGAAATAGCAGTGAGGATGGGTTCATGAGAGGAGAGGAGGTGGAATCATCTGAATGTGTTTGTTAATTAGCTAAAAGGGATAGAGGAGAATCGAAGAAATTGCCATAGTTTTGACCTGAGAACTGGTGGTTGGTAGTGCTATTTACTAATGAGAAGAGAACATTAAAAAAAAAAAGTTTTGGAAGTAAAGTTTATGGGCTCAGTTTTGTATATTATGAGCTCTAGGTGCCCGTGCTTCATCCATTTTAGTCCTTTGGGCCTATCCACAGCACAGGGGCTGCCTTGGGGCAGGAGATGTAGATTTGGGGTTCTCACATCAAGAGATAACTACCATCTCAGGAGTGGATATGAACATCCAGGGAGAGTGTAAGAGAATGCAAGAGGACCTGGGAGAGAGGATAGGAACTTGAGAAGTATCCATACCTAACAAGTCAGCTAAAGAAAGGGGAAATGAGAGTAAGATACCAGAGAGGTAGAAGGAAGAGGAGGAAGAGTATGGGGTCATTCATAACTGACAAGGAAAGATGTAAGTGGAAAGAGTTTCAAACATCGCCGGGAGAACCAGTAAGTTTCAACTGGATACAACAAAGCTATCCGTGGGGAGACCATTTTTGGAGCAGAGATCAAGATAGAAGTCAGCTGGCCAAGGGCTGAGGGAAGCATTGAGGATGAGAAAGTATGGGCAGAGCATGCGGTTGTCTCTTTTAATAAGTGAGGCCATGGGAGGGGGCAACTGAATGAGAACGTGGTATCTGTGGAGGTTCTTTTTATTCTCTTTTATGATCCTAGCTTCACTTTTATAAACAGGATCTAGTGAGAAAAGCATCCCTTCTCTGAGCTGGTCTTCCTATCTCTGTGGCAGGAAACCCACAAGATGTGAACATTTCTTTTATGCCAACACCTACCAAGTGAAAGTATTTTCTGACACAATCTATTAATACCTAGGGCTGTTTTCTGGTCACAGGAACCATCTGTTTTAATTGCCACTAGATGGAAGCAGATCAACTCAATGTTTTTGTTTTTAGATGTCCTTTAGTCACAAGAAGAAGTGTTGGTTGGAAGAGTATTAGCAATAAGTAAATTACTATATTAAGCAAATCACCATATTAAGTTTAATGGTTAACTGATTTTTACAATGAATCAGCTAATAGCTGTTTATTGAACACTTTTGGGTTAAAACAATGCTAAGCTTGATTGAGATACCAAGAGGAGTAAGTCCTTGCCCCTGACCTCTGGGAAATTGTTATCTAGTTGAGGGAGTTCAGACCGAAATATAGACAGAAAAAAAAAATTGTAAAAATACAAGGCAGAGTATGGAAATGACTGATGAATGCTGCATTGGCGAAAAAAAATAAAGATCATTTGGCTTAGTGATTATAGAAAATCTTATAAAGAAGGTGAAATCTGGATTGCTTTTTGAAGAATGGATAGGTTTTATGTGTGTGGAGAGAAGCAGGGAAGGAAGGCAGCCTAGAGGAAGGAAATGACATGAACAGTGGTATGGTGGTGGGATTATGAAGGCATGCAGGTTCAGGGACCAGTGAGTAGAACTTTCTAGAACCCATGGCCTATTAAGGAGCTATGGAGTAGAAGTTGGAAGGAAAGCCTGGCCCCAACAATGTAGGTCTTGAATGCTTCACCAGACAGTCTAGAAGGACCAAAAAAGAATTATTTACCCAGTTACTTTGAAATACCTCTCATTTCTTGACCAAGGTGATCTTAATGCATAGAATCATAGAATTTTAGGTCTGGAAAGAATCTTAGTGGACATGACATTCAAACTCTGTTTTTCGTTGAGCTAATTAAATAACTTTCCTATAAACCTTGAACTAATGACAGAGTTAGTTGTGATAATAATAAAAATGTATCAAGTATTAATTCTATGTTGCAGAATATTATGAGAGGTTTACATGTTTTAAGTCATTAAATACTGTCTACAAGCCTGTTGAGTAGGTACGATCATCATCCCCATTACAGGTAAAGAAACAGAGAAAGAAATAAAATAGCCAGCTTGAGGTCACAGAATAAATGGCAATGCTGAGATTTGCACCCATCTGGATTCAGGGATCAAGCTCTTAAACCATTGTGTTTCTAGAACTCAGGACTCTTGACTAGCAGGTTAGAGTTGTAAGTCCCAGACACCCTCCTCTTTCAGTAATATTTTTTTTTCACACTGAAACCATTGTGTGATGGCGCTGAGGAAGGGTGGAGTGGAAGAAGGAGGGCATATTTCTAGAACAAGTCAAAGGTAAAATGAACACTATCACACTAAATACTATATGCCAATGTATTTATTTATTTATTTTTTGTCCTTGAGCAAACTCTCAAAGTCCTTTGTGCTATTAGGTATTGGATGGTGAATAAATGACTCCTTGGGTATTTATGGTTTCAATTCTTGCTGGGTTATTTTGACTCTTCTGCAAACTGACTCTATTTATCACCTCTTTTGGTTTCTAGTGTCTAAATTCTGTCAGGGTAAAAGCTACACCCAAGATACACAGGAAGATAGGATGCCAACCTCAGAGGAGGGTACATGTGAAACTTTGTTTTCAGAAACATTTTAGTCTCTGTATTGGCAAGCACATTTGCAGCTGCTGAACTGTGGTTTACTCTGACAGTTCATCACAAGGCCAGAGCCTCTGAATCTGGTTCTCCCTTTAAAAGGTGCTATTAAGACATATCACATTTGTATACCTAACCCTGAATTGTACTCCACATCTTTAAAATAAAAATTTTTTAAAAAGACATCACACTTGGTTTTCTCCTATTCTTTCCAATAAGACAGTTGTGTCACCCACAAAAATGTCACTTGTTTCATGAAATTAAATTTGTCACCATCTCTTTAATTATGTCCCACCAGAATCAGACATTTAGAACTACCACCATTCCTTTCATGAGTTTTTATTTTTTCCTATTTCATTTTCCATTTGAGCATGTTTTATAATTTCTTGACTTCCCACTGTTCAAAATCAATCTAAAGTGTCCTTCAAATTCATTAGACATGGACACAAAGGCTGTACCACAGAAATTTCTTCAAGTGTAGCCAGCAGCATAAGCATCATCTGGGAGGTTGTTAGAGATGCCAAATCTCAACTCTACCCAGACCTACAGAATCAGAGTCTGCATTTTAACACCATCTCTGGGTGGTAAGCACATGGAGTGTGAGAAGCTTTAGAGTACTCTTCCCACTTATCTTAAAAGGTGTCCCAAAGGCCCTCATTCTGTCCAAGTTCTCCAGCTGAAAGCATCTTCTTGTTTCTCTTCTCACCTTTAGTGAATAGTTACCTTTACTATGAATGCTTCACCTTTTGCAATTTTTAAGCTCCTTGGTTAAATTTACAATTCTCTTATTTTTCTTTCAGAACGGATGATCCATATTAAACTATACTCTGAGAAAGAAAATTTTGGGGATACTAAAGAGCCACCCACTGGACCCTTCAGATTGTTGCATGAAAAGTTTTGCATGTTGGTATCTTCTATGTCAAAGATGAAGTGTGTTTCCTACAGTGAATCTGGAAAGATTTCTATGCAACCAATAACTCCTCATTTTGCTCCTGTTTGCTCCTCATCTATCCCCCTACTCCTAGCCCCATTTCATCTGTCATCCATCTCCACCCCCAGCCTGCAGGTGTTTATATAGCTCAGTCTTTTATCTCTTCTGTGGAGAAATAAGTAAGACCATGGGAAAGGATTACTGTGGAATATAAAGATGGTTGACTTTGCTCTCTCTTGATTCTCATTTACAGCTTTAATTCAGTGCTGTACCTGAAGAGATACACTCCTAAATACAGTGAAAATTTGATACACATTTAACTATAGACTCAGTTTTCTTGAATATCAAACCTTACGTTCTGACTCCTATATACTGTGGGGGTACACTCCCATAGAAAGTTCATAAAATTGGTGTTACCCTTGCTTTCCAACTCCAGTGAAGTCACAGGGTCCCACTCAAGTTGGAAAAGTGGCACTGTAGTCCCACCTTCTGTGAGTAAAGGCTATCCTATTTAACCACTGTCAGCCTCCCCACTTTCTTCAGACATCACAGGCAGCATCTCATGAGCACCAAACAAAAGCAGAGAAGAGAGAGATAGCTGCACTGTTTTTTAGATTTGAGGTTTTGCTGTCTTTTGTAAATTAGACCCAATCAATGAAATTAGACCCATGAGATTACTTATGGTCAATGCTTCTTTTATGGCCACTATATTGTTAATAAAGAAACATCGTCACTGGAATGCTAGCTATGGGTGACATCGTTTGATATTCTGCAGAAAAGTTAAACAAGTACTCATGATGAAATGCTCTCCCTCCCTCTCCCCACAAATGTCTTAACCACTTACCTAGATGCTGTTGATTCTTTATGATTCATCTCAGGCATCCCCCACCCTCGTCACTGCTTTCATAACTAGTCCTTAGCTAATCCAGCCTATAGCAATCTCCTCTTCCTGCCTTCCTATGGCAAGGCTAGTCTGTAACAACAGTTTTGTACTTACATACAGCCTGTTTTTAAAATGTTACCTACTTTGTTTTCTAAAAATTACCATATGTTTTGTTTTCTCCCTAGTGAAATTGTAAACTCCTTAAGGGAGAGATTGTGCCAGATCCCTGGAGTGGCTCCAGTTCATTACTTGACAATAAATACATGCTCAAGCGAATCAGTAAGAGTATATAGTGAGCTGGGCTCAGTGGCTCAGCCTGTAATCCCGTGCTTTGGGAGGCTGAGGTGAGTGGATTGCCTGAGCCCACGGGTTCGAGACCCAACTGGGCAACTTGGCGAGACCTCATCTCTACAATAAATCAAAAAATTAGCCAGGTGTAGTAGTGCACGCCTGTAGTCTCAGTTACTTGGAAGGCTGAGGCAGAAGGATCTCCAGAGCCCAGCAGGTCGAGGCTGCAGTGGCCAGGAGCGGCCACTGCACTCCAGTCTGGAGCAACAGAGTGAGACTCCAACTCAAAAAAAAAAGAGTATATAGTGTACTGTTGACATAAGTTTCACCAAACTCTCTCCATGGCATCTGATGACCTGGACAGACTCATGTAATGTCAAGGGCAGAATTCTTATGAGAGAATGGGCCCTGTCAGGAACTAGTTGGAAATACCTCTTTGTCCTATGAACAATAAAACTTGCATGCAAATTTTCACATGTTACGAGGATGAATTTTTTGGTAAGCATTACATTTCCTTTCTCAAAACCATCTTGGATTCTGCATTGCAGCAAGGGCTGTTGTAAACAATTCCCCATGTTGTGCACTAAAATCTATGTTCCATTCACATTCATATGGTTTAAGGTACATCCTCTGGAGTTGTGCAGTGCACAAGCTGCACAACACACATGGCAGCCCTGATTGCAAATGCTTATTCAATGAAAACAACAGGACCAGGGGACCCGAGTGAAGAGACTGCTTATTGGGAGTAAGAAGTGTATATATTTTAAAAATACAATCCTATATTCAAGTTATAGGTTACTATGTAATCTTAGGAAATAAAGATTCATAATGTACATTTCTCCAATGACAATCTTCCTGAAACTTAATTTTTTTGCCTATAAAAGAAGAATGACATCTGTCTTGCCTGCCTCACAGGGCTACTGTGATGTTATGTCAAGTAAAGAATTGTTTCGTGAGCTGAACATTAAAATGTAGATTTTTTTTTCCCCCACCGAAATCCTGCCTTTTATGCTTTTTTGGTATAGTATTCTGGATCTTACCCAGTCTGGAACAGAAGCAGTGTTGAGGCCTTCTGAGATCAGAAACCAGAGTGTTCTTCGCTTGTGTTGAAATAGGACCTAGCTCTCAGATTTTTGCTGCGGAAGGTCAACTCTGCCACCTGCACCTCTGCTGGGGAGGTGGAAGAGCATGGAACAGGGGTCAGAGGTGCCAGTTGGAACCCTGCCTCTACCCCTATGATGTGACCCAGGCAAGTCGTTAGCCTCTCTGAACTTCAGATTTATTTATGAAATGGGGAGTTCATTATCTTCCTCACCCATTGTGCCCCAGATTAAATGAAATAGCATCTTTCTTCTCGAATCAGGATACCAATCTTCATGAAATCAACAGAGTCCAAGGAACACAAAATCATCTATTCCTTTGGGTCTGTTCACCAGAGATCAATGTGCCTGGGCTATGTTATTGTAGTTTCCCACAGAAACTACAATATGTCACCAAATTAAAATCTAACTTCACTGCCTTAGCTCTGATAAGAAAAATCTGTCACTTGAATGTCACACATTTTCAGCTTTTAACTCTTGGCTTCTCCAAGACTGTGTTCTGTTCTTTGACACATGTCCAAAACAGACCTAGGTCTATAATGATTTAGTGAGAAATAAAACGAGAAAATAAGCTTCATATCCAAACAATACTATGGAATATAATACAGTTATCCCTTAGATATCTATGTCCTTCCTCTCAAAGTTCCTATTCTCTGCCAGCTGACTAGTCTGTATTTCCCCTTTTCTCCAACGTTCTAAAATTTCCCTCTCTTGACTTCAGCAATTTGGTTCTTCCCTTCTGTTCATATGTCCTATCCAGGAAAGAAAAGCTGGTACTACCAAAACAACTCAAAATCCATGACAAGGAATAGGGAAATTATTAGAAGAACGAATGATCTTCACTTCTCTTTGAACTTGATGGCCTTGTTGGATCTGGTGGGCCCTAGAAATTTCATGAGATACACATAGCCTTCACTGTGGGAATCTGAAAGGGTTTTAGTTGGAACTAATCTTTACTCAGCATCTTGATCCAATGAACAGATCTGGTAGTGGTATTTCTAGTAGTAATTTTTAATAGTAGTAGTAACCATAATGATGATAATGGTAGGGTAATCTTTTTTAAGTTTGTTTTTTTTGTTTCTTTGAGTCAGAGTTCATTCTGTTGTCCAGGCTGGAGTACAGTGGCATGCTCACGGCCACCACAGACTTGACCTGCTGGGCTCAGGTGATCATTCTGCTTCAGCCTTCCAAGTAGCTGGAACCACAGGCACGTGCCAGCATGCCTGGCAAATTTTTTTATTTATTGTAGAGAGGAGGTCTTACCAAGTTGCCCAGGCTGGTCTCGAACCCTTGAGCTCAGGCAATCCTCTTGCCTCTGCCTCTCAAAGTGCTAGAATTACAGATGTGAACCACCATGCCTGACTTAAAAGTTTGTTATCTTAAACTTATCTTAGTTGGTATCCGAATTTTTTTTTGAGATAAAACTATCTTTTCTTGATATAGAGTGAGACTCTATAGACTTGGTATTGGCAGGAATTCAAACAGCAGTAATAACGGACATGTGTCAAAGAACAGAACACAGTCTCAGAGAAGCTAAGAGTTGAAAGCTGGAAGTATGTGACATTCAGGTGACAGATTTTTCTTATCACAGCTAAGGCAGTGCAGTTAGATTTTAATTTGGTGACATATTTTAGTTTCTGTGGGAAACTACAATAATATAGCCCAGGCACATTGATCTCTGGTGAACAAGTCCAAGTTATATAATTAAGGTGCTGTGTGTAAGAAAAATGCGAAGAATCTAGTTTTCTTTGCTCTTATGAGGGCGTGGGGGGGGGGAGAGAAGGTAATGGAGGTTAAGAGAGAAGAATTGAAAATGTGAGAAGCTGAAGAACTCTGTGAGGGCAGCCTGGCCTATGAGGACTAATATGAATTTCAGTGGTTTATGCTCAAATTGCATAAACCTTCTGTAAATATTTACCACAAACACAGACCTAGATCTGTATTTAGGTGACTTGAAGGAGGAATTTAAGGAAGAATTTAAGGCTGGCTACTTAGTTTGGGAAAATAGATATGAAGAACTAGTCACAAAAGGCAAAGTTGGGATAAAATATTTTGGCAAAAACAAAATATTTAGAAGAAAATTAGTATCAAGTGAGCATGGAAATGATAATGTTTTGGAATCTGGGGAATACTTATAGAGGGTTTTGGACTTTCACAATTATCAATATTTTAAATTCATTTTAACAGATTTTCACGGGTAGAGAAATTCTACTTGACATTTGGATTACATTCTCCATAGTATTGAATCCTTGACCGTAGATAATATCCCATTAAATTTTAGGAAACTGGAATTCAGAGATATTAAATAATTCCATCAGGTCCATATAGCTAAACAATATCTGCACAGCTAGTAAGTGTTTGACAGGTAAGGAGAGGTCATATACAAAGAGCTCTGTGTCTAATACTGAAGAGAAAAGGGAATAAACAATTATTTGGATTAGAACTGATTTCACTCTTGCTAAGGTGGGCAGTCCAAATGTTAGGGACCATTTCACAATTTACAACAAAATCACTCTCAAAGTGACCTTGAGAGAATACAATGTGTCTCTTGAGATTAGCAGCCTCAGAACTGACCCCTGTATCTGGAGGAAGATAGCTGTCTGATAGACAACATAGGCATGTTTAGCAAAGAGAGAGACCTAAGGTGTGAGATGGTGGCTTTCAGTTAGTCAATTAAACATTCCTAAAAATGAACCATTGCAAGAAATGTGACTAGGAACTGTGGACATGCAGGAGTAGAGTTTCTGCCCTTGGGAACCCAACATCTAAAAGAAGAAGAAAGTTAACACCCTCAACTGCAAGTCTAGGTGCTGTGCGATACGGCCGTGCCAAGTATGTAAGCTCAGAGAGATACTGCGTCTCAGAAAAGGGAGGGACCACTTGGCAAAGGACAGCAGAATTCAGAGATAAAATTAGATCATAGATGAAGTTTCATTAGAAACAAGAAAGAGAGTTTAGTATCTAAGACAAAGGTACTGAACTCTGAGATGTCAGACAGGTTATATTGGCTTAAGCAGAGAACCAGATACAAAAAAGACAGGGTGACTTTAAACTCAAGACTAAAGCTTGTATATTTTATACCACAGTTTTCTGGGAAGACCTGAGCAAGAGGACAGAATCCCAGTGGTATTCTGGGAAGATTAAGATGTCAGAGTGTTGAAGAATGGAGAGAAACGGAAGCAGGGGGGACTAGTAATTATTCGCGTGATGGTGAGGGTGGGGCCAGGAAGGTTCTAGTGTGGAACACTGTGAAGACTTTGGTCTCTGACTAGTTGGGGTCAGGAGGGCAGGTAACTGGAGGATTGTAACAAGACATTCAGAGAGGAAAAATATAAAACAACAATTCTGGTTAAATATGGCTTATGCAAATGTTCCTTTTTCAAAGATCTTGTAGGAAAGTCCCTCCTTTGTTATATTTCCTCTGCATGAGCTTATCTCCTTTATTCTTAATATAGGATGTAGCCAAATTGGCTATGGATTCACAAAGACAAGTAGAGGAGACGGGATTAGGAAAAGTCCCTGATCTAAGTGCCCTTAAGGATGTGGGTTTGATTCAGTTCCGACCCCTTAAAAGAAAGCAATCCAAGTCTAGTCTCAGAAATGCAGTTTTGACAGAGACCCTGATACAGAATGGCCAACCCTGTCTCAGTGTGCTGGGAAGCCTCCAAAAATCAAACAATTTTACAAACAAGCAGAATGCATGTTTGATGATGCACATGACTTGCAAAATTGTGCTAACTGCTTTCTGGAGCATCATGTGAGCATTCTGGAGAAATCAGTATCTCTTTAGGAAGTATATATCCACAGCAATGGCTTCCAAATTTTTCTATCCTGGCAAACACTCCTTACAGTTAAAAAACGTCAAGATAGGAGTTATATTCTACTACCCAATAATTGGGGAAAACACAGATGTACATATAATTAAAAGAGAGAAAAGATTCCTTGTTCTGAGAAAATTTAAGATCCAGGGATTTAAAACTCACTGCTTGTTCCTACACTCTACAATACCTTTAAAGAGTCCAACTTTACAGATACATGTTTTTTTTTGTTGTTTTTTTTTTCATTAATCAGTATTTTTTATTATGGTTTTGTGGGGTACAGTTAAGGGTTAGGTGTACAATGACGTTTCATTCAGGCACCCTGTAGATAAGAAGTGTTTTCCCATCCCCCGACAGATATTTGCTACTGTTAATCCCATCCCCCTCCCCCCCAGTTTCCCAGTACCATCCGTCATTTTCTCATAGTATTGCATTGGATGTTCAAGGTCCATTATATGAGTGAGAACATGTGATATTCGGATCTGGATTAAAAAAATGTGGTACATATACACGATGGAATACTACGCAGCCATAAAAAAGAACAAAATCATGAATTTCGCTGCAACCTGGATGGAACTAGAGTCTATAATACTGAGTGACCTCTCACAAAAACAAAAATCAGATACATGTTTTATGTTCAACAGATTGAATATTCACCTGCAATTCACCTGGGCAACTTGGTGAGCAACAATAAATCAAAAAATAAGCCAGGCGTGGTAGCACACTCCCGTAGTTCCAGCTACTTGGAAGGCTGAGGGAGAAGGAGAGCCAGAGCCCAGCAGGTTGAGGTTGCAGTGGCCATGAGCATGCCACTGCACTCCAGCCTGAGCAAGAGAGTGAGACTCCAACACACACAATTTTTTTTTCAGAAGACCTGTGCTTGCTTCTGGGGTCTTATACCTTGTGGCAATGTAATCTTAGGTGTGTTTGTTGGCTGTCATAATACCATTCTTGGGCTTGGGCAAGAGCCCCTACTCAGGTCCCCATGCTTTAGAAATCCTTACTCTGACTCTCCTCCACCTGGGACCCTTTCTACAGTGTTGAGAAGACCACAGAATTAAGAAAACATGTATTCTGGAGCCTGGGACCTCTCTTGGCTCCCTGGAACCACAGTCTCCAAATGGTCACAGGTGTGCTTCCAGAACCTATGTGGACTTCTTCTCCAGGTCTTCCTGAGGATGGGCTATGCTCCAGTGTATGCACAAGCATGTCCTGTTTTAGAGTCCCATTATAACTTGGACTTGTAGGCTGGGATGTTCACACGCATATGTGAAAGGTCCTTTGGTGAAGAGAAGGTAGTGGGTTGGCCATAGGCTGGGGACCACCTCACCCTACACCTCCACATTTTAGTGTTAGAATCTGCAGCATCAAAGATTTCTAAATTTGAACCTGGCTCTCCTGGTCACTACAGAGGTATATCTGCCAACGTAGAAGAAGTTTTGCATTTTACTTAGCACTTTTAAAGTTTGAATTTAAATGTTTAGTTATAGGATACATGGGCCTTCGTTTGTATCTTTGCTTCAGTCTTTGCAGAATAGGACCAGGTTTATTTTTAACCCTCAGGTTCCTCAAGTATAAAAGGAGATTAATCATGGCTGCCTCATACATCATTGTGAGGATTAAGCATAATGTATATAATAATACCTAGTGATACAGAGACCTGCTAATGTTCATCCATATTACTACAGCCCCTAGAAAAGGGCATGGCAAGGGTTCAAATACTCCTGCACATTCCTGAGCACATTACTGATAATACTCTTGTCTTCTATGCACTCCCAGTAAGTAGCTTCAGAGGATCCTTGACTTCCCTGCAGACTATGACCAAAGATGTAAATTTCTATTTACTCCCTTTCTTAATAGTCATAGGTTTGAACAATATAGCATCATTGTAATCATAAGTCTTATGATTTGCCTAACTTTTGAAATGCATGATGTCTTAGGCCTTGAAAACTTCCTTTACGCAAATGTCACTGTCTAAATGTAAAATGCAGCTGTAATTTAAGTTCTATACAATGCTCTGCCGGTCAAGTGGCTTATATATATGCGCCTGGACTATAAAAGTGGACTGTGAGACCTGAAGGGTGGGCAGAACCATTTTAGAAAGATCTCGAGTTTGGCTCTGCTTCCTGGATTTGAATTCAGAAATAAACTTCTTTCTACCAGTTCCCTACCACTTTGATTTATTGGCATCAAGGGAGAGCCCCGAGCATTACTTGGACCATAACACTAGAACAATATATTCTATAAAATTCTCTTTTTCTCTGGATTTAACTTGATTTTGAGACATATGTAGAGCACTTCACTCAACTATCAACCAATTCTACTACACATGTAACGTAAACAAAAACAGATCATGTTATTGAAATTAACAATTGCAAAGCAATGTTAATCGATTTCAATGGACCAGAATCATACAGGTCAAAGTCTGTTCTATTTGTGGTAAGTTAATATAAAAGATAAATTATTCAAAATCCAAGTATGCTAGTAATTTTAAAATATTTAAATAACTCATAAGTTAAAAAGTAACAAAAAAATGATATTATACATGGAATAATGCATACGTTAATTGGCTCGATTTAGCCATTCCACAATGTATGCATATTTCAAAACAGCCTGTTGTACACAATAGATACAATTTTTACCTGTCAATTAAAAAAAATAATTCAGTTTAACTCACAAATAAAATTTTAAAGTATTATAATTGAATGATAATAAAAATACCACATATCAACCATTTGCAAAAGAATGACAAGGAAAATTGGTAGTTTTAATGCTTATAATAGAAAAGCAAAGAAGACTAAAAATTAAACATCCAATTAAGAAGTAAGAGAAAAATTGCTAGAATAAATCATAAGAAAATGAGAAAAAGAAAATGATAAACAAGAACAGAAGTTAATAAATAGAAACAGAGAATAAGAAAGGACCAAAGAGAACTTTAAAAATAGGACCAACCTCTAAAAGGCCCATCAAAGAAAAAAGAAAAATGCTATAAATATACACATTTGGTGTACATAAAGAATACCTCTAAAAATATAGCAATTTTTTAAAACTTAAAAAAATTAAGAACAACTTAATAAAAATATATTTGGTAATAGTTAAAGTGGTCAAACAAATCTGTCCAAAAAAATACCAAATTTACTTTGGAAGAAATGAAAATCCTGAATAGTCTCTTGTAATCATTAAATAATTTAAATCTAGGATTAAAACTCTTCCCACAAAGAGAACATCAGGCTCAGATAATTCTATAGTGAGTTCTACCAACTAAAAAAAAGAAAATTAAGCCCAGGTTTTTCTAAATATTGTATATTTTACATTTTCTAGAGATAGAAAATGAAAGATTGTTTCCCAAATATTTCACGAGGCCAAAATATCTTTAATTCAAGGAACAGATAAAGATTTGGCAAGAAAAAAATAGTCCAATCTTATTCATGAATATATGTGAACAAATCTTAAACATAATATTGTATAGCAAGACACATATAGCAGCAAATAAAAAAATAACCTCATGCTCAGTTTACATTTATTTCTAGAATATAAGAGTGGAATTTACTTTAGAAAATCTCTGTTTTAAAAATTTAAGCCCTTTCATTCTAGGAACATTAGAAAATCTCTAACCATAAATCACCATGTGTTAGGTCATACTCCCAGCGGGGCCTCCAGAATGTTAGATCAGGTCCACTGGGGGTGTGGGTGTCTGGTGGCTGTGATCCAGTGCCACATGAAAGACTCAAATAATTGCACTGAAGTTAGATTAGAAAATATAGTTTATTTGAAAACTAAGTTAGAGAGAGAGAGACAGAGATAGGAGATTCACTTCCCCAAGGTAGGGGAGGGGGCCAAAGCTTAAGAAAACATGGTCTGGCCATAGCTCAAAGAGCACAGGGTTTAACAAGGCAATGGTGGCTGGTTGCTTGTGGTCGAGTCTTTTTAATCCTTCCCTTCGATAGGGGAATGTCATTAAGGTGATTAGGTGGTAGTCTGCTCCGCATCATCAGGAGGGGCAGGTAAGTGCAGGTACTGACATCAGGTGATAGACAGCAGAGCAGATGGGTGGTTTAGTCGTATGATTGCCACCATGGTAGTGGGCTAGATGGGAGGGAACAAGGGGAGGGGTTTTTCCTGCAAGAGACCTGTCAGATGTTTCCAATCCACAAGCTCCTTAGCAAAAAGATGGTCTCATCATTTCTATGGTTTCAGCCAACTAAGGGGTGATCTTTGATCTTCCACCTTCAACAAGGAAGCTGAAAGTTTCTTAGAGATTATTATGCTAAATCATGAATTGAAAGGTTGGTCTGTCCTTGTCTTGCATCTGATAGAGATTTGCTGAGGGTGTAGGGTAGGCTGTCAGCTTGGCCTGCAGTAAAATGCCTGAACTCTTTCTAAAACCTGCCTATTGGAAATTTAGCATAGTATAACCTGTGCTAGGTTAAGCATATCAGTCTAAGCAAAAATGGTTATGCTGAGGCAAAATGTGAACTAAGTTTATTATAAATTTCTCAGGGTCCCTCCTTTCACCAAGGTAACAGATTAGAGGAGAAAAATCATATAATCATTGCAAAAAAAAAAAAAAGAATTAATGATATTTAAAAGGGAAAAGACAAACTTTTGGCAAGCCAGTAAAGGAAATTTCTCTAACCAAAAGAGAGTATCTACCAAACACTGCAACAAACATCATCCTTACTGGGAAGTTGTTCAAAGCAGTCCCTCTACAATATGGAGTAATTCAATGTTGCTGGTTAACTGCAATGGCCATGAAAATGCACCACTCAGATCTCCTGTTTTGAGGAGCAGAGTTGACCAACAGCCCCAGATGCTACCTCCCTGGACCTACCACCACTTTCACGCTGAAGCTGCACATTCCTCAGGCTGCTCGTAACCAGTGGCTGAGCACAACTGTGACACTAGTACAGGTTAATCATGGTGATGTGAAACCCTCCAGTGGACAACTTTGACTCAAGGGTTCCCCGTTGACTTGGCCGAAAATGCCTCAAGACTATGTTGCAGTCTGAAACACTTCTTATCCATTCCTCCTTCTCCTTTGATAAGTTCCTTGCTTGAACCCCATCCTGAAGGCTGCTCTTGCTTTTCCCCTTTGTCTTTCACAGGTGTGTCTTCCAGCACATCTCTTGAATGCCTACTCACTTAGTTCCTGTTTCTTGGAGAACCTGAACTAACACACTATCGCTGCTTTGATTCATCATGGCACCGTGTATGGGAGGTGCCGGCCAGTGCATTTCCCACCAGTTCCTGCCCCTGATCCTAAGTTCTAGACACACTTCAGTAGTTACCTTTCCTTGAATCCATCATGTGCTTTTCTGTTTCCAGTAAACAGATCTTGACTTAGGCTGTTGTCTCAATGTTAGGCCAAACAAGGGGGTAGGGGACTGTGATTCGGTGCCACGTGAAAGATGCAGATAATTGCACAGGAATTAGATTGGAAAATACTGTTTATTTACAAATCAAATGAGAGAGAGGAGATTCGCCTCCCCAAGACAGGGGAGGGAGCCAAAGTTTAGGGAAACAAAAGCATGGTAGCATTGCTCAGTGAACACGTGGCCTGGCCAGAACTTAGCAAGAGCAATGGTGGCAGCTGCTTGAGGTTGAATGTCTTTTAAATCTTCCCTTTGATGGGGGCTGGATGTTAAGGTGATTGGGTGGTGGTCCGTTTCACATCATCACGTAGGGGACATGTAAGCCTCTGTACTGACCTCATGATGATGGACTACACATAGATGGGTGGACTTGTCATATGACTGTTGCCATGATGATGAGGACTATTTGTATCATGAAGGTCAGGAAGAGCTAATAAAGTTAACTTGGTTTCTTATGGTTGAAGGCAAATATTGAAATAGAAAAGCCAATTAATACAAAACAAGCTGGGGAGGGATTGTAAAGCAATTATGAATAACTACCTCTGAGAAACTGGTTCTGTCCTTGACTAGTGATTGGAGGGTAAATTAAAGTGAGCTGCTAAAAAACATGATAAAGCTAAACAATGTTAAAATGATTGTTCTTTGGCTATATTGAATCCATTTTGGTTTTGTCCTTTCATTCATTTTTACTGAGTCTCCATTTATTTAAGCCTAGTCCATCCTATCCTACAAGCCCCAGCTTGTAACTTGCTTTCCTCCCAAAATTCTCCTAAATTCCCAAATTGGGGTGACCCCTTTCTCCACCAAAATTCCACAGCTCTCTGTGGGATTATAGCCATGATCACGTGATCACACAGATCTTATTTTTGTGTAGGATTCTTCTACCAGATGACTAACTCCTGAAAAATTGGTCATAGCCAGATACATAACTTCCCAAAACTGTTCACAGCTTGTGCTCAATAAATGTTAGAATTAAATCAAAATCAAAATCTAATCCACCTATTCATGCCTTGAAAACAAGACTAATAACATACAAATACAAAACATTTTCACTTATTTCACTACTCTTCATTACAGTAATAACAGAATGAATATCAGTGTGGATTCAAACCCTGCAGAATTTCGGTTGACTGCAAGATAATTTCAGCTTTCTACTTCCTTCAGGAAGGACTCCACACAATTCCTTCCAGAAAAACATAGTTCTAACATGTAATTAGCCTAGCATTAGGGAAGTTCTTCCTCACATCTAGCTTAAATTTCTCTTGCTGCACCATCAGTGTATTTTATCTTCTTTGGAAGAACAGATGTAAACAGAAAGAGAGAGTGAATATTCTAGTGACAGTTAACTCAAGATCGCTTATTTTTGGCAATACCTGAGGGCTTTTAAAATTTTAACAAAAGCTGATGGTGGTCTTGAACTATGACTGCTGGGCAAGGGGATGCTTCTCCAGATCGGGTTCTGCGTTTCTCCTGCGTGTGGTGCTGTTCTAGGTTATGCCACTTCCTCAGAGCAGGAGAGAGAGTGGGTGGGTCATCTGGCAAAATTCCCCGAGGTTGTAGTCACCACTTCCCCTTCCTGCCCCACTGAAATGTAATGCCTGGGCCACGCCTCACCATCCTTCAGGTTGGCCCTTTTGTGTACTAGCCCAGGACTGTTCCCCAAGCACTTAAGATGATGCCCCTAGTCCTGGGAAACCTTGTGGGCTGGGGTCCTGATTCATGCATCGAAAAACAATAGCAAATGAAACAGACAGAACATTTGCGCAACAGGGTGAGCTGGTGCAAGTGGAGACAGACTTAGCTTTCAGCTTTGTAATGCTGACGAAGAACAAGCCAAGAAACTCAATTTTTCTCAGACCAACGGGTTATTGCCAAATATCCTGTTCATCTGATTAGACATCAATTCAACAACTGCACATTAAATAGAGGCAGCTCTGTTTGTATCCTGTAACTCCATTTTGACACGAACATATACTACCTGGTAGGTACCATCTGAACTGAATCCATCCCAGGATGCAGGAAAGAGATACGTGGAGGATACGTCAGCTATTCCTTAGCATCTGGTACATGTTGGATGAATGGTAATAAGACAAATCCTGACACTGGCTTGTTTATTCAGCTTACTTACCCTTCTTCCTTTCTCACTGTACTTACTGAGTTTGTTAGGTCACAGTCCCAGTGGGACCTCCAAAATGTTAGGTCAGGCCCAAGGGGGCGCTTTCTGGTCTACAATCTAGTGCCACGCCAAAAATGCAAAGAATTGCACAGAAGTTAGATTGGAAAATATAGTTTATTTAGAAAGTAAATTGGAGAGAGAGAGGAGATTCATCTCCCCAAGGTAGAGGAGGGGGGGAAAGCTTAGGAAACATGGAGGCCAAAACTCAAAGTGCCACATGACTTGGCCAGCAAAGCAATGGCAAATGGCTGCTTGAGGTTGATTGCTTTTAAACTTTCCCTTTGATGTGGGGCAGGTCATTAATGTAGTTGGGCGGTGGTCTCTTCCACATCATCACGAGGGGCAAGTAAGCACAAGTGCTGACGTCAGGTGATGGACGACAGGCAGTTGAGCGGGCCAGTCACATGACCGTTGCCATATTGATGGGGTCTGTGATGAAGGTTATGAAGTGCTGTTTAGGCTAACTTGTTTATACAAAAAAAGCTGGGTAGGTGTTGTAAAGCAACCATCAATAGCTACCTCTGAGAAACAGGGTCTGTTCTTGGCTAGTGGTTAGAGAGAAGATACTGTGGGTACCATCAGGGTTCTGACATTGCACTGCTCCAGGGAACACCATTCAGGTTGTATTCCACATGAAAGGTGCCCACTTTGGATTATGCAAAGCAGTGGCTCTGAATATTGTAATGTAATACTTGTGCAAAGATAGCTACTATTTACTGATAAATTTACACAATTGTTTCAAATCCATACATTGCAAGCATAATCTCCATTATGTAGATGGGAAATTGGAAGCTCAGAAAAGTTCAGTAAGTTTCCCACAAACTTTCACCCAAAAAAGTAAATAACTGAGGAAGAAAGAATCAGGTTTTGAAATCTGAGTCTAAAGTTGGAGATTTTTTTCACTGTGCTATCAATACCAAATACATAAGCAGTAAGTAGGTTCTTCTGTTAGGTCTGTAAAAACATTAGGTCTGTGGGATAGGCAGATGCTACAGATAAGATGCAAAGAATTGCACAGAAATTCAATGGAAAAATATAGTTTATTTAGAAAGTAGGTTAGAAAGAGATAGGATTAACCCCCTCCAAGATTAGGAAGGGGGCCAGAGCTTAAAGAAAAGTATGGCCCAGCCATAGCTTAACAAAAGCATGGTGGCTGCTTCTTGAGGTTGAATGCTTTTTGAACCTTTCCTTTGTTGGGGGCAGGTCATGCAGGTGGTTGGGTGGTGCCTGTTTTCTATCATTATGTGGGGGGCAGGTACTGATGTCACAGTGGTAGGCAGCAAGCAGATGGGTGGGTTAGTCATATATAGGGTCTGTCTCTCATGTCCCTGATGACTGGATGGATGGATGGATCAGTCACATATATGAAGGGGAAGGTCCAACAGCTGAAGGACAAATTCTGTAGGAGATATTAATCTCAATGTCTTGTGACTGACCCAGGGTTCCAGGAAAGGATTATTAGGAAAGGTTTATTGTTGTATATGAGCTCAAGGAGACCAGAGAAATTCCATTTTTGGACTCTTTCCTTTCATCTTCAGTCATTCAACAGATGTTTATTAAATGTCACTAATAATAATAGACAACAACTATTGAATACCTACTGTATACCAGGCTGGGAACACAATGTAGTCAATACATGCATGGAACTTAATGAAAAGAAACACATAAGACAAATTTTATTCTATAAGATTTTTATATCAATTTTTTAAAAGTAATAATTTATTAATTTTATTATCGTAAAAAATGATAAAGTTATTTTCATTTTGGCAAAAAAGGTCCTATGTGCAACAAAGACAAGGTGTCTCTTTTTAAAGTTACCTTTTAGTGGGGCTGAGAAAAAAAGTTGATATTCAAAGAAGAAATATACAACTAATCTTTTCATAAGACTTGTCTCTGATGAAACTACATAACAATTAAGGACTACATGCACAAGATTTCTCAACCAAACATCGGATAAGAATCTTTTGACTTCAGAAGATCTCATGCTATTTTCCAATTATTGAGCAAAAATTTAATAATAAATCTCAAATATTTAAATAAGTATCTGCTTGATTCACATCAAGTAATAGATACCAGGAAAGTCGTGCTCTTTATGGGAGGCCACGCTAGAATGAGAAAAGAATAAAGCCTTCCAAACCATTCAGAACTGGGTTCAAATCCTGACTCTCACTTCCTATTCAAATGCCTGTGTCCCATGTATTTAACGTCTCCAAGGCTCAATTTCTACACATGTACATGCAGTGGACCATCACGTATTTATTAATTACTCTAATAAAGTATATATTTTATTTTAATATAAAATGTTCATAAAACATGTTAACATCCCTCCCTCCTTTTTGGTTTTTTTTTTAAGTGAAATACATTTTAAGCAACAGTCAGTGGTATTCAGGTGACCTCCATTCATATTTCTCTGGGGAGACTTCCCTGGCCCTAGTCTGCTCCTCTCAGGACTGGCTCTGGGGGTAGGAAAGGAAGAAATAGCAGCATGGGACAGTCTCTAGGGGCTCAGAAAGCAGATCCTGGGGGAAAAAGAAAGAGAGGTCTGGAAAATTTATCCTATAGTATTCATTTATTTATTTTCAGACTACTTTCTCTGGCAAGTCTTAAATACGCTCTGCTGTATCTGGTAGGAAGTAGACAGCAAATTTCTCTTACAGAGAAAATTTAGTTGTTTCTCTGTTTACCAAGTATTGGTAAATCAGTGTATTAGGTTTTAGAGGTGGATGCTGTCTTCTTACAAGACAAAAAAAAAAAAAAAGACACAATTCTCTGACTCCTTAAGAGCTGGAATCAAGGAATCAACCCAAGTTGTAATATGTGGAGAATCTTCACCAATTAACCTACATTATGAGTTTTTTTGCTCTAACTTTCCCCCCAAATTTGCCCATTCTTAAAATGACTGATGTCTTCTTTTCTGGAAAGGTAAAATCAAATCAAGCCAGAATGCTGAGGCTAAATTAGTCTTCTCATGTTGTCACAAATTACTGTCTGAACTTCTTTGAAGTATCATATACACACAGGAAAGACATGCACTGCTTAATTAATTTCACAAACTAAAAGCATCCCTGTAATCAGCACCCAGATCATCACTATACCCTGAGGCTTCTCTCATTATCTCCTCTGGTCTTTAACTGCCACCTCCCTTCCAGGGTGGCCGGCCCCTCTTCTGATTTCTAACAGCACGACAAAGGGTCCTACTGCTTTGAATTTTATATAGACAGAATTCTGGTGTGTCTTTTTTTGTTGTCCTGATTTCTTTCACTCAGCATTTTATTGTATGAGATCCATCCATATTGTTACATGTAGATTGTTCACCGTCATTGCTGTGTAGTAACCTATTGTATGTGTAAAAGTTTTTTAATCTGATATTCATTTTCAACACTCAAAGTTAAAAATAGGTATGCACTGATGGTAAGCTTTTTTCCAATTTTCTAACCACTCTCCCCTTTCCTGCAAAATGGAGTTTCCTAAAAGAGTTAGGCAAGGAAAATTTTGCTATAGAAAGGAAGATATTGGATTCCTGTTAATTCTGGTTTGTTTAGATTTTTCCACAATGGGAGGAGTTAGCAGGGGAATTATAACGCTGTCTGGGAAAGGCCCCTACTGTTCATCATCCAAGTTTGTCAGGTCAATGAAACTGATTTCCTGTGTAATTCTCTAGGTGCTTGAAGGCAGGAAGAGACACTGCTGCCTGGCTGCTTCTGTCCTGGTGCCCAAACTAACGCTGGGATCAGACCTGACTGGAAAGTCATTTAAGTTTGTCTTTAGTACCACCATGTCTTCCTTTCTATATCATCAGCCTCTATCACCGTTAAGGAGTTTGTGATAACAGCCCTCTTTTCCTTCAGTAGGTACACACTGCCAAAAAGTGAGTTCAACTTAGTAGTTTCAATTGTTTCTCTGTCACTTATTACTCCTGTTGGCATCTCAAAGATGATTTGAGTAAAGCAATTTTCCTAGACCACTCATGACCCTTTGTATGTAACTGAGTCTTTACGTTAGAGATACTTGTGGATTAGGTCTCTTCAAGGGAGAGAAATATGAGTTGACCTACCTAGTAAGATATGGAGAATCCTAGTGAGAATATGCATCTTCTGCAGGCAACAGAAAGCAAAGACTAGGGTCTGCTAATACCATCATCACTTTTCTGGAATGGTGAAATATCATGTGAATGGGAGTGGAAAGGGTCAAAAATCTGGTGCTTTCCTCTGGATCTCTCTCAACCCAGTGTTTTCATGGTCCCCTTGGAGAAATTCAGTTCATCTCATTCTTCAAAATATTGGCCATCTCTTTCCTTTCTTTAGTTCCCCAATATTGACGGTATAAGATGTTATGGTTTTTTTTAAAAATAAAATTGCCTTGCAAAATGCAGATGCTCAGCAGTAATGATAATGATGTCTACCTCTCCCAAGGATGTTGACATTGTAGAAGAGGGTCCCGAGCTGCGGTCAAAAGTGTCTCAGTCTAAACAACAATAATACATAATAATAGGCATTATTTTCTGTAGCATTTGCTGTGTGCCAGGTTCTATATTAAACACTACAAATGCGTTCTCGTTTAACCTTCCTTTTATCTTCATTTTATGAATGAAGCATAGAGCTCTAATAACTTGCTTAAGATTATTCAGCTTATAAGTGGAAGAATTATAATTCAATTAGAGCCAGACCTGTCTACCTCAAGAGCCTCAAGAGTTCTCAATCAGTAGAGTATAGAGACTTGGTTTTGTCTTGTGTGCTTACTATTCCATAATAGTTCTACTTTTTACTGCCTGCTGCCATTATTTTCTTTGCTCTATTACTTATTTCACTGAACCTGCATTTTCTCATACCTGTTCTTGCTGCCATATATTGTTCTTTCCCACTGAGTATATAGCAAATAGCAATTGTGTAAAATATTCTTCAGATACATTAAGTAAACCTCCAGGGAAAGGCTTGTCTCAGCTCATGACTCTGTTTCCATTTATTATGAATAATTTTTTTTCTTTACTTTTTTGTCTCCAAGACTTTGACTTGACAGGGTTTCACTTGATGGGACCTGGGGTAAAGGTCTCAGATTCCATTTCTGTGGTATGGTTGTACACAGATGTTCCTTCCCCACACATCTGGCTACTGAAGTTAGGCAAGTTAGAGGAGAGAGCCAGACTGTGAACAAGTCTTACTTGGTTGGGGGCAGGGTAGTGACTTTGTGTCATTATTGTTGTTATTACTGAAAAAAAGTTAAATTAATGACATTGGAGACAAGGAGGCTGATGACACTTATTCTGCAATATTCCCAGAAATCCTACAGCCTGAATCTCCAACTGTGGAATTTTTCAGACACAGTGGCAGCCCAGGAGGAGATCTTTTAGAGGAGAAGCATCCCTGAAATGACATCACAGTAGCTGCCCCCTGACCTGAACCCGGAGTCCCGAGGTGCCGGCATCTGTGAACACTTGTCAAGCACTTCACTGCAGCTGTGGCTCTTGACTTCAACACCTTTGTGCTCAGATTATTTGCTCTCTGTGTGGGTTTCCAAAGCATCTGTGTGGCTCTTTAGAGGCGCACAGAGGAACTTACACTGCTGAGCTTTGGCCAAATGGGGGCCTGGAAATCTGCATGATGACAATGAAAGAATGGGCTTTGAAATCAGACTCATTGCACCTGGATTTAAAAATTGGCTCTAATATTTACTAGTTCTGTGATCTGGATAAGGCAACAAACTTGTTGAGTTTCGCTTTTATCATCTGTAAAATGCCCATCACACAGCATCTAACCAATATATCACACTCATTATTACTTATTTTAAGTCAGTTTTCTCCCTAGTCTATGGTCCATGAGAACTGGGACATCATGTCTTGCTCAAGGACGAAGTGTCAAATAAACATTTATTAAGTTTATAGGATGCTCTATAGTTTAAAAAACTACTGGGTTTTTACTGAAATTGCATTAAACCCATAGATCAATTTTTAAATATTTATATTTTTATGACTGCACGTTTTAGGATGCATGAATATGATGTATTTTTATTTTTGGCTCTCTCTCATGTTTTCAATAAAGTTTTATATTTTTTTTCTATAAAGATATTATATATCTTTTGTTAGATTTGTCCCCGGGTACCTGAAATTTTTGTAATGGTGTAAAATCCTTTCTATAAAAACCATCGTATTTTTAAATTCTTTGTGTTGATGCTTAGAAAGGCAACTTAAACTTATATATTGTGTTTTAATGAGCTGCATTTTAAAGTTTCCTTCTTAGTTCTAGTAATTTATCTGTTGATTTATTGAGGTTTTTTTACTCATATTATTTGCAAATAAAAAACTGTCTTATTTCTTACTCTCCAATCCTTTTATCTTTTATTTTTTCTTTCCTTCCTTACTGCCTTGTCAAGTACAATGTTGAATAAAGGTGGAAAGAGTCAGATCCCATCTTGTTATTAATCTAAAAGGAAACAGTTACAGTGTTTCACCATTAAGTGTAATGCCTGTTGTAGGTTTTCTTTATAGATGCCACTTATATCATGGAATTCCTTATCATTATAATTTTTTAAATGAATGAATGTTGAAATTTATTGAACACTCTTTGTGTAGTGAGATTACATTCTAAATCTTCTTTAATCTGTTAATGTGGATAATTACATAACTCCTTTAACTAGATTTTACATACCTGGGATAAATCCAAATTGTCCATGGTGCATTATGTAATCTCTTCATTGCTTACACAGGTCACACAGGGAAAATTATACTCAGAGAAGCTGAGCCACTTGACCGAGGCCACACAGCAGATAATTAAAACCTTGAAGTTCTGAGTAGTATAGCATAGAATATATGGATTCAGCATAAAAGATGTTTAGGTACTACTAACAGACCCACATTCAGGGGAAAAAAACACTCTACCCTTGGATAATAACACTTACAATTGAATTGTCTTGCAGCACTGCTCTCTGGGACCCAAAGGTTTTATTTAGGGTCATTGCAGGATCCCTTCATCTCTTAGGTGAATCCTCAGGGAGGCTATTAAACCTCTGGGTAAAACAATTCTCTCTTATGGGGAATAATTTGAGGATTTAAAAAATTGGACTTATTTGATTATTTCCAGCTAAGTAATTTTATACAGTTACTGTTTTCCATTTATTTATTATATTATAATCTATTGTTTAATATCATGATGGGAATGTGTATATATAAATATATATGCATATATTTCAAGCAATGCCTCATTTTGATAACCAAGATATTTGGATGACAAGTATTTACTTCAAAGTGCATATGGAGTTTTTTTTTTCAATTATTTAAGCTCACATGCTTGCCAGAATTCCCCTCTTGCCCTAGCAACACAGTCTCCAGCACACAGGTTTATGAAAAAACTTAATTTTCTAAACCATGAGCTAACTGACCAATCCTGCGGAAGGAAGGCATATAGAAGCTGGGTGACTACAAAAAACGGCAGCTATAAATCCAGGAAGTAGTCATTGTTTGTTTTCTAAGCACCTGTCTTTTCATCTATTTGTTTTTAATAGTCTTTACTTTTTAGAGCAGTTTTTGCTTCACAGAGACATCCCCTAGACCCTCCACACAGTCTCCCCCATTACCAGTGTTCCCCACCAGAGGGGGCACATTTGCTACAGTGTTAAATCTACATCAATGCATCATCATCACTCAGTTTACATTCTCTTGGCATTGTCTTTCTCACACAGAAGAAGAAGTTTTTAATTTTATTGAAGTTCAGCCTCATCAATTATTTCTTCCATGTACCATAACTTATAGCTGTGTCCTCTAATGGCGGAAGGGGTAAGCAAGCTCTAGGTCTTTTTATAAGAGCACTCATTCCCTCATTGTCTAATACCAACCAGTGGCCCTACATTACCCTAGAGTTCTCAACATATGAATTTGAGGGGCACACAAACATTCAGACCATAGCACCAAATGAACTTTAGAATCCGTTTGTTGATATCCACAAAATAACTTGTGGATATTTTGATTCAGACTGTATTAAATCTATAGATCAAATGGGAGGAACAGTCTTCTTAATACTGAGACTTCTCATTCATTAAAGTGGAATATCTTCCCATTTATTTAGTTCTTCTTTGATATCTTTCGTCAGAATTTTGTGGTTTTCCTCACCACATTTTCCTTCTCATTATTTGTTTTTTCTTTTTGATTGTTTTTATTTTCCTTCTCTTTAAATAACTTCTTTTAATATTTCTTTGCAAGATTGGTCTATGGTAACACGTTGCTCAGTGAGAAAGTATTTCTCCCTCACTTTTAAAGGATAACTCCACAGGGTACAAAATTCTAGGTTCCCCCACACCCCCGGAATATTTCTCTTCACTCTCTTCTTAAAATAAGTAGGATGGGCCGGGCTGGGTGGCTCAGCCTGTAATCCCAACACTTCGGGAGACCGAGGTGAGTGGATTGCCTGAGCCCGCGGGTTCCAGACCAGCCCGGACAACTTGATGAGACCGCATCTCTACAATAAACAAAAAAATTAGCGGGCGTGACAGTGTGCTCCTGTAGTTCTGGCTACTTGGAAGGCTGAGGCAGAAGGATCGCCAGAGCTCAGCAGGTCAACACTGGGGGGAGGTGAACGTGCCATTACACTCCAGCCTGGGCAACAAGGTGAGTCTCCAACTCAAAAAAAAACAAAACAAAAAGATAAGTAGGATGTAATTATTATATTTTTTCCCTCTGTAGATGCCATGGTTTGGATACGGTTTGTTCCTACCAAATCTCATGATGAAATTTGATCCCTAGCATGGTGGTGTTGGGACGGGGAGTGTGGGAGGCTGGGTCATGGGGGCAGATTCCTCATGCACCACTTGGTGCATTTCTCTCAGTAGGGGGTGAGTTCTTGCCCTTTTGAGACGGGATTGTCTCTTGGAAAAATGGATTCGTTTCTAGAGTGGGTTATTGTAAAGCCAGGATGCCCTGCAGATTTGGAGTGTCCTGGCTTTACACATACCTCTTACCCTTTGATCTTCTTTGCTGTGTTTGACACAGCAGGAAAGCTCTCACCAGAAGCTGAATAAATGACAATGCCATATATCTTATACAGCGGCAGAACCATGAGCGACATAAACCTCTTTCTTTGTAAATTTCCCAGTCTCAGGTGTGCTTGTGTAGCAACGCAAAATGAAAGAAGATACTAGGTAAGGTATGTTCCCCACTGGCTTCTTCTAGGATTTTTGCTTTATCTTTGATTTTCCGTAATTTGAAAACGATAAACCTAGAGTCTTTTTGTTTTGCTTTGTTTTTGAGTTGATCCTGTTTGTTATTCTTTGAGCTTCCTCTATCAGTGGTTTGGTGCCTCACATTAATTTGGGGGACATTCTTAGACATTTTTGTTTCAAATATTTCAAGACTTTTCTCTTTATTTCTCTTTCTGATATTTTCATTATGCCTATGTTACATCTTTTGTAGTAGTTCTAAGGCTGTTCTGTTTTTGTTTTTGTTTTGTTTTCAGTTTTCATACTCTTTGCTTTTCAGATTGGAAGGTTTCTATTGAGATATTTTCAGCTTCAGAGAATCTTCCCTAACATGTCGGCAGTCTACTAATAAGCCCATGAAAGGCATTCTTCATTTCTACTATAGTGCTTTTGATCTCTACAATTTCTTTCTGGTATTTCTTAGAATTTCCATCCCCTTGCTTACATTGTCCATATGTTTTACATGCTCTATACTTTAATACTAGAGTCCTTGGCCTATTAGTCATGGTTATCTTAAATTCCTGGTCTGATAATTCCAGCAACTCTGTTGTATCTGAGTTCTGGTTCTGATGCTTGCTCTGTCTCTTCCAACTGTGTTTTTGGTTTTTTAGTGTGTTTTGAACTTTTTTATTGCTAGCCAGGCATAAAGTACTCAGCACCGCTTCCCATGGAAGTTGCTTCTTCAGTAAGTTGTAATATTTTCTATGCTCCTGCTAGTCTCTTCAATTTTAGGGGTAGAGGCTTGTGACTATGCTTGTCTTATGAATCCAAGACAAGCTTTTGATTTTTTTCAGTTTGTTTAGCTCTTTATTGTTAGATGGAGTGGTCATATCCAACATTCTTATTTGCTGGACTGGAAACCAGACGTTCTTCATTTATTTTTCACCTTTATTGAGTCTGCCAGCTTTCATGCCTCACTACTGAATCAAAGTCCCCAAGATGTGAAGTGGCAAGAGGTGACATCCAAGGACATCTTTGTGCAATATCCTAATTTTCTGTGTTACTTCTCAAAGTGAGATTTACTGTTGCTGTTCTTTAACTTGGCCAAATTTCTCAAACTAAACAAAGCTAAGTGTAGGAACAGAAGTGAGGAAATAGTCACTATCATCCACTGTTGGCAAGAGTTTATGTTTATACTTTCATCTGGAGGATAATTAAATAATATCTGTCAACTTTTTTAATACACATATACTATAGTCTAGTAAAATCATTTTTAGTAGTTTTCCAACAGAAATTATGTGACAAATATAGACAAAGATAAATGTCTTAGCATAGCTTGCAGTGTTGTTTATGATAGCAAGAATTTATAAATAGCAAGATTTTAAATATATTATGATACATGATACAATGGATCATTACGAAGTCATTACAAAGGATGATATAGACCTATATTTATTAACATTAGAGGATGCTAATATATGGTTTAGCTTTAAAAAATAAAAAACAAAAGTAAAGCCTGAAGCTATTTTTTGCTTAAATGTATTTGTGAATATATACATTTAATAAGTCTTAAACTGACGTGTTAATAGTGGTTGTTTTGGGGTGGGGTGATAAAGTGGATAATTTTTACTTATTCTACATGCTTTTTTGTATGGAATGAATATTTTATAAGAAAATATACTATTTTCATATTTTATTTTAGAAAAAGTCTATTTTCTTGTGGAAATTTGTTATTATTAATTACATAGACCAATGGGGTACAAACACTCAAAAATTTTATTATAACAACAAAAGCAAAACAACAAACTCCAGTTATAAAAAGAGAACATCTATTAGGCCAAGTTTAAGTACAAACAAGTCATCCAAGTTTAAATCCCCAATGGCGCCTTTTCCTGCCTCTTCATTGTTCAAAGGAAAGCAAATCCCTAAGAGGCTATTATGCCTCTAGGCAAGACAATCCCCTCTTATCAGAAGCCAGGATTTTAGAATTATTTGAGGATTAAAAAACTGGACTTTATTTGATTACTTCCAGCTAAGTGACTTTATATAGCTGCTATTTTTCCGTTTCTTTATTTTATTATAATCTATTGTTTAATGTCACAGTTGGAGTTTATATGTATTTCAATAAATTACTCGTTTGGATAATCAAGTTATTTATAAGGAAATAAAACAATTTTTAAGCAAACATGTCAATTTTAAAACATCACTTAAAATTACATATTATCTTATAGGACCCACACGGGGACCCTATGACCACTGGTAGATGCTATTAAAGTTGCCTGTGTTCTATTCATGCCTGGAGAATCTACATTCTCTGTGTAAGAACCCACTTGGTTAGACAGCAAAAACAAACTCTTCTTAATCCAACATCAGAACAGAGATACTTCTCAGGAAGCTATTTCCAATAATACATCTCCAAATCCACCTGAAAAAAAAATCTAGTATTTCTTGTTTTATGTCTTGTGTGTGATGGGAAAATGACATGGGTTTATGGCTCTTGAATGTAAGGATAGTTTATGAGCTCTGGTCTAATAAGGCTTGTGGAGAGGACGCCAGTCCCACTGGGACTGTGGAGAAGCAGTTGTTGCTGCAGTTGGAGAACATACCACTGTGCCATAGAGATGTATGGAAGACAGAATATCTTAGTGCAATTGATCTAATAGAACTTGAATTGACTATTGCTGAGTATAAGAGCTAGAGAAATAAAAATAACTAAGACATGGTGCCTGCAGTTGAGAAACTTGCCGAAGGAGACTGGCATTCAGGCCCAGTGTAGCAGATGCAAGGGCTGTAGGCTCAGAGGGTTCTTATCATCCAGACAAAAGGCCACAGCCTGGTGCCCTTACAGAGCCAGCCGCTGCCTACGTGCACTTTTATCCATGTGCCTGTCTCCATTCTGGGCTCTGCAGAAAATGTAATTCCTAGGAACCTACAATGGGGCAAAGCAAATTCATAGGAAGTTCATTATAGTTGGAAATAGCACTGTTTTATACATATATATATATATATATATATATATATATATATATATATGTTTTTTTTTAATGGCCTGCAGTGTGTGTATATGTATGTGGTAGGAAGAAGTAGAGAGTGTATTTCTCTCCTGCAATTCCTCTCTGCCTAGTCTGAAGTTGTTTGATTTCCAAAACCTAATAAATACTAGCATTGTGAGAAACGATAGAGTTGGCTCTCTAGGAAAATGTACAGCTGTATGGGAGGCCATGGGAGGATGACCTCGCCTAGACTTGTGGGGTTGGACAGAAAGCACAAGAGGCACCTCGTGTCCTGTATTTCTGGTGTTCAATCATCTTACTCTTCCCCTGCACTCTGGTGGTTCTCATTATGCACTGTCACGTATAGTGTCTGGCCTACATCTCCAGCTTGACTGAAATCTCCAACTTGATTGAAAGCTCCTAGTGGTAGATTTTGATGCAGACTCAGAAAACTGAGTCTCATAGTTTGTGAAGTTCAAGTGCTAGAACAATGCCAAATGCCAGATACTTTGCTGCTAGTGTTGCTTTTGTATTGTTGGATTCTGGTCTGAGAGGTCTCATTGCATAAATTGCTTAACCTTCAATTCTGCAAAAAAGTTTTTGTACAAGAGCTCCCTTTTCTCCATACCCTTACCAGCACTTGTCATCTCTCGCCTTTTTGAGAATAACTATCTAATAGGTATGAGGTGACTTCTCAAAGTAGTTTTGATTTGCATTTCTCTGATGATTAGTGATGTTGAGCACATTTTCATATACCTATTGGCTATTTATATAATCTTCTTTGGATAAATGCCTATTCAGGTCCTTTGCCCATTTTTAAATTAGGTTATTTATTTTTATGCTATTTAGCTGTGTGAATTTATATATATGTATATTACTTTATTTAGATATTAACCTCTTATCAGATACATGGTTTTCAAATATTTTTTCCCCATCTATAGGCAGTATTTTCATTTTGTTGATTGTTTCCTTTGCTGCACAGAAACTTGTTAGTTTGGTGGTATCCCATTCATTAATTTTTGTTTTTATAGCCTGAGTTTTTGAGGTCATATTCAAAAAATTATTGCCAAGACCGATGTCTAGGAGCTTTCCCCTTTTGTTTTTGGTTTAGTTTTATGATTTCAGTTCTTAGGTTTAGGTCTTTTAAATATTTTGAGTTGATTTTTTTTTTTTTTTTTGAGTTGGAGTCTCACTCTGTCACCCAGACTGGAGTGCAGTGGCCACTCCCGGCCACCGCAACCTCAACCTGCTGGGCTCCGTGATCCTTCCGCCTCAGCCTTCCAAGTAGCTGGAACTACAGGCACGCACTACCACGCCCAGGTAATTTTTTTTGATTTATTGTAGAGATGAGGTCTCACCAAGTTGCTCAGGCGGGTCTCAAACTCGCGGGCTCAGACAATCCACTCACCTCGGCCTCCCAAAGGCATGGGATTACAGGCTGAGCCACCGAGCCCGACTTTGAGTTGATTTTTAAGCAAAACATTTAACTGGAGAAATACTTTTCTGAACCACATTCATGTGCCTCTGAATGCTTAATTAATATTTTTTAATTTTTAATACAATCTTTTAATGAAAAAAACTTTATGTTTTAATAAAATTGATATCTGTTTGTAATCTCAGAGATCTATCCCTAAAGAAATGAATGATTGAGAGAGCTGGCAGAATGCATGAAAAGAAAACAAATTGTGTTATGCAAATATTATCAGCTCTTTAATCTTTTATTATCTTTGAGCATAGAAAACAGCAGGCCAAGTTAACTAAGAAGGTTGCAGGAAACTCTGAACTACATAACATTCTACTGGATGATTGGATGGGAGCTTAGAAGTTAGCCAGTTCCATTTCCCATCCAACGTAGCCTTTTTTATTCTTCTGAATTGAGACATTTTCACATTTTCTCACACTTTCAGATCAAAAATATGTTTTCTAGAAAACTGACCAAAACTTTCTTTTGTGACCAAGGTGATTCTAACCCAGCAGACTCAATAACAAAAGACCTTGTGTCCTGACACACATACAAGAAGTAGCTTGATATAGCTTCACTTTTAATTCATTTTTCATTACCAGACATTTCTAAAATAGAATACTTACCAGAAAAACCAAGAGAAGGGATCAGAAGAGTTTCCACTCTTTTCAGAAAGCACCTCTTAATGAGTTTAATGAAAAAAAAATCCACATTTTTGTATAGTGTCATTTCAGATTCACTTGAATTTGAATCTCATCTTTTCCACTTATCAGTACCATTGTGAGCAAAATGCTTAATCCTCCAATTCTCAACTTCCTTTTTAATAAAATGCATATCATAATAATCGCCGAGTAGATGAACCAGTTGTACAGATGGGCTCTATGCCATGAGGTTGTTGTGAGAATTAAATGAGATACGGTTTTTTAAATGCTTAGCCCTGTTCTGGCCTAAGAAAAAGCTTCCAATAACGGTGGTTCATAAATATACACTATCTTTGCTTCACTTCCTCGATGACTTTTAAGCAATCTGTCCGTGGCGTTTATTTATAAGCGGTTCACTCATTTAACTATGTTTCTAGTATTCTAGGATAGATGATAACCCTTCTGTGGTTATCACAGCCTTCTGGTAATCAAAGGGGCAGATGCAGTATACTTCTGGAAGGATAAAAATTCTGTTAATGAGAAAAACCACTTCTTAATTCATTTTTGAGTTTAGAGCAGTTTCTGTATGTGCGTATCTAACCACTGAGTTTGCACAGAAGAATCCAACTTACTTCACTGAGCTCAAGGGCTATCTTCTTAAGCAAGCTTTCCCACTGCTTCTCCACCCCCATCATCAGACAGGCTGACGTCCTCTGGCAGGTCTCCCACAAGAATGTGTGTGTCGCCTCCTCCACATTGTCTATGATTATCCGTTTATATGCCCATTGATCCACTGGTCTTTGAAATTCTTCAGGACAGAGGCTGTGCCTTATTCATCTTTGTGTATCCAAAGCATAGCTTAGATAATAGCACAGAGCAGGCCTCACAAAAATGTAGAGGATGAATAAATAAATGAACCCCTCAATGGAACTAAATGGACATAAATATGGAAATATGGTGTTTCCTGAGAATCCTACTTCCATTTAAGGTTATGTGGGAAGACTGTGTTTTGAAAGGTCACATTTACTGTTTGGGACTTTTGTTAAGCTGACCGTTTTCCTAGCCTTTCCTTCCCTTTCAAAAACTGGAGCCCAAAGAGAGAAAAGAAACATGAGCTTAACACCACAGACTAGCTTCAGCAGGCAGAGTTTAGAGATTCACAAGACTTGTGTAAGATATCTGCTAAGCTGTATTGGGAAAGCTGACATCTTTGTCCATGACAAGAAAAGGGAATGTTAAGAAAGGAACAGACACTTCGGGCAAACAGGCTTGAAGGGCTACATTTCTCTGAAAAGCTTTGATAAGGACACTCAAGCTGCAGGAAGGTTGCATCTATCCCTCATTCCTTTTCTTTATCTATATTTATGACTCCATGTCTATAGCTATACTTACATCTACTTATATATCTATATATCTATATTTTCTTTATCTATATTCCTTTTCTATATCTATATTTATGACTCCATGTCTATAGCTATACTTACATCTACTTATACTTGAGGTTATTTTAGTTGTAAGGAAAGCAGAAACATATTTTAAAGCATCAGAAAGTTGATGATATATCATTGAATTAAAAAAAGCATATTTTAAAACAACAGTGTGATTTTAATTTTATTAGTGACAGTATTACAGATGATTTTTGCCTCTCTTTGTGTTTTTCATTTTTTATAATGAACGTGCATTATATTAACAATAAAGGCCAAAAACGACAAGTTCTTTTTTAAAAAAATTGTAACTTATCATCCTGTAACTATTTCTTAGAAAATTCCCCAGTCTTTTCTGAGTAAAGGAACCAGCTGTGCAGGTGGAAGTTTCCTGAGGAATCAACTGACGTTGACTCAACCCAATGATAGACGGCATACAGGAAAGTTCACCCTCAATGTGGCCTGCAAGAGCTGGCATGGCCAATGCCACCCCATCACCCTCTCCAGTTTCCTTTCCTGTTCTGTGGTCACTGTGGATGTCTCCAGGCTGCCAGGCTGCTCCAAGCCTTGTCTGCTGTAGAATGTCCCCACCCAGACCTCTGCTCCAAAATCACCCTCATGAGAGTCTTCTTCAGGCCGAGTTCCCATCATCCCCTCTCACTGCATCACATTCTTTTCTTCCTGCATTTATCTGTGTAATTTTATTTACTGTCTGATGCCTCCCCTTCAACAAAACTGTAAGCTTCATGAGAGTCATGCGTACTGTTGGAGCCCTGGTGCTAGCATACCACCAGGAGCCTCAAAGGGATTGTATTTCTTGTGGGTATGAATGCACCAGTTGTAATAAGATAAACAGAATTCAGAGAGGAAACAGTATTTTTATTATGTCTACCTGGGGTCATCATCTAACCAACAAATCAACGTGTATTTGCTGAGTATTTGCCAATTGCTAGATACTTTGGAAGACGGAAGATTAATATAGGAAAAAGTCTCTGCTTTCTGGGAATTTCTCACCCGTGAAGGGAGGAGAAAACAAACAAAGGAGATATATAACACTACTAATTACATTATATTAGATGCATGTCATATTTTTAATGACAACATAATTAGAAACAATCTAAATTTTCTACATAGATTATACCCATATGAGCAGATAGTATTCAGCTCAAACAATTTTTAAACAAGTTGAAGTAGTTTTTTCTTCCCATGTATATATATGCTTAGAAATCCTTCTTTTTCTAAGGATTGGCAATAGTGAGTAACCGCTGGGGGGGGGGGCCGGATTGGCAGAAGGGGGAATCTGCGGGGCGGGGGGGAGGCATACCTCATCAACAAGGGGACCTGCATAATGAACATTGGCATACCTAACCCTGAATTGTACCCCAAATCTTTTTTTTTTTTTTTTTGAGTTGGAGTCTCACTCTGTAGCCCAAACGGGAGTGCAGTGGCCGCTC